>NW_027495141.1:0-298883 GCF_021521415.1 Bidens hawaiensis | reverse complement strand
GGGTGGAGTTTATGATCAACGAATACAAAGAAACTAAGTGTGTGTGTGTGTGTTTACAGAGAGTTCTCAGCTGATGTCTACGAATGTGAGCTAACAAGTGAGTGAAACCTAGTTGATCATAACCTCATTATAAACAAAAATAATAAGTAACAACTATCCCTGTAAATCCGCCACTCTTCCTACTAGCCGTTCCTTCACTTTTTGACCATGTGCGGGAGTCGTCTAGTAGCGCAAGAATAGGATGACTAAGTCTTTCAGCCGTTATATCTATCAAACACAACACCACTCAAACACAATTATTAGTAAACAGATAATACCAAGGATCCTTGATTTTTTATAATCTGGAACATATCACAAGGATATGTGATCCATAAACTACTCAAGGATAGAGGATCTTCAACATAAATTCTATTCCCTAATATTACCTTAGATACATACTAGAACTTTCGTTTACTAAATATCATTCTTTGATTAGTGTCAAACGTTGTCGCGTGACTGCTATTCATAAAGGCATTTGTTGGGAGTAGTTCTGAAGTTCAGGGGGGTTGTATGTAGTCAAGATTGGATTTTGTACTCTTACATTATCTGCAATAGTTAGAAGTCGTGGCGCCATCGTTGATTCAAACTGGTGAAGTGTGAGGCCTTACCCAAACTTAGTGCGTGTTTGATTGGACCACTTTGACTCTTAATCGAGAACAATAATGATTAACACCATATGATATTAGATTTTATCCATGTCTCATTGTTTTATTGATGTCTTATACAGAAAGGATAAAGGAAAACGATTACCATAAGCTCACTGTCTTGCAATAGTGTATTTCAGGATGTTTTGGTTAATGACTTTAAATTGTTTATAACTTGTTCGGGGCAGCCATGTGTAGCTAGAGCACCGCTGGCTTTCAACGTTAAGAATGTTTATCGAAATTCGTCCAAGTGGAAGACTGTTGGAAATAATGGTCCGGTTCGGTTAATTTAGCACGGCTAGCCGAGTTACGATCCGTAATAGATACACCTTGGGCAACGAACATTAAATCCGCTTAAATCGCTTAACCGGTAATAACGAGCATAAGACGAATTTAATATATATACTAAAAATAAATACTATGTTTATTTTTACTAGTTAAATAAACTGGTTCATGCTTTACTTGAGAGTTGGATTGAGTTGGACTTTGAGGCCCGGTTAGTATGTTCTTATTATTATATTAACATAATAATAATAACCAACTTTACAAGAATATTCTTGAACTCTAATAATTCTTGGAGAACAAGATTGCAGCCGGCCCTCGTGAGTTCACAAAGGGTGTGTTTGGGATTGCTTTTCTAAGTCCAAAAGGACTTTCTGCAAAAAGGCCTTATAACATATAACTTTTTGAAAAGGAGTTTGTAAGAAAAGTGTTTGGATTAACTTATAAGAAAAGTCCAATAAAGAATTTACTAAACTAATGGTGGTAGGGATGTGGTTGAGAGCTGCAAGGGTTAAAGTCATGGTGGTAGCCTGGTGGGGATGTGGTTGAGAGCTACAAGGGTTAAATTGATGGAGGTAGGGATGCAGTAGAGAGCCGAAAATGTTAAATTGGTGTTGAATTGAAGGTGGTAGAGATGTAGTTGTGAGATAAAAGTGTTAAATTGATGGTGGCAGAGAGCAACAATGGTTATTGTTGGTGGTAGGGATGATGAGAATGGCAGGGATGATTGAGAGCTACAAGAGTGTAATGGTATCACTTCCCACCAGATCCAAAAGCCCAAAAAGCTGGAATATGTTAACTTTATAAAAACTTCCTTTTTACACTTGGTGAAAAGTTAAAATGCAAAATAACTTATGGGTTCCCAAATATCTTTTAAACAATTAACTTCTTTCAAAAGTTAATAAAGCTAAAAGGAGGGTTCAATAAGAAATCCCAAACACACATAAATTGAAGAAAAAAAAGGCTCCAACAATATTGGAGAAGAAAGGTGGGAGCCAGCCTTCACATCAATTCTTATCAACTATCGGTTCCAAGACAAGAAGAAAATTAACCACTTTCAGTTGCCGCTATAAGCTACCGACCGCCGCTGCAGTACGCCGCGTAACAAACAGCCCGCACACGTGCACCGGTGCACCACCGTCTGTTGCCCGCAGATTTCGGACCAGCCACGCTGCCAACAAATAGCTGTTGTTGCCGCTGATGTATGCACCGCCGCCAACGCATCTCTTACGTTCGTTGTTCGGTTCGTCAACTAGCACTCGTTTGTTGAACCTCGGTGTCTCAAATGGTTATGCGTTAACCGCAAAGGTATTTATATCTCATCGATTATTAGATCCTGTTGGGTTTAATTTTGGTGTTGATTACTCGTTTATAGTCCGCTGCGTATATACCAATTAACCGGTTTAATTAATTAACTAACTATCATCGAACCGGGTTTTGATAATAAAATGTTGACTGGTCACCACCAATACCCGAGATGAAGAACATGTCAATTTCAATAATCAAACTTTGAATCAAATACATGACAATTATACATGATGATTATGCCTACTTTATCTTTATTTCAATTTCATGTTCTTGTTTCTCTCTTTCTAACGGATGGATTTGAAGGATTATAGCAGTGGTGGTGGTGGCTATTGACAGAGAAGATAAACACAAACCAAAAGAACTACGTCACCTCACCTCACAATAATACAATTTTGATTTTTAAGTTCCAGCAAGCTCCAATCTTTTTAACTAAAATCACATGATAAAAACCCATTTTCAAGAAAATATACAATAATTTTTTATTTTTTTTTATTGTTCAGTTTTCTTTCATTAAATAGAAACATAGATATTACATCAACATAGCAGGTAGGCGGGCAACAAGCTGCGCCGCCACCCCTTTTTGAATTGCAAACCTTAACCTGCTAAAGACATGCCCTTGCCCCTTTTGAGTCGACACATTGCGATGCACAACCCGTTGGACCCTGGTTAGGAAACAGATAGCTTCCGGTGCCAAAGAGCCAAAGGTATCAAAAGCTAGAGGGACAAAAACATGTTGGTTCTCTTCGCAGGCTTTAGCATGTTTCTCCACCTTCTTCGTTTCAGCCCTTTTCATTGCTTGCCCAGCTACAAACCCATTATCCCTCAAACCAGCTAAGGGAGATACCCCTGTGAGGTCAACACAAGCGTTTTTTCCCTCGGCCCAACCAAAGACAAGCAAATCTGCCGGTCGTAGAGTGGATCTCCCTTCCGTGGGGTCTGTAAGGAAGTTTACGGGGGCTTCCTTTTTAGCTGATATCCCAGCTCGCCTTAAGATGTCCCAAAGAACGTCCCGCACCCAATCATGTCGGTATTTGAACCCAGGCATCTCCTTGCAATGTATAGCATGCTCTCCGAATTTATCCAGGCAAGCCTTACGGCAGATCGGACATGTTTTGTCTTCTGGGTACATTGGGACCATCAAACGGTACTTAAGAATGACCCTATACTCGACCGCAGACATGCTTTGGCCCAAGCCATCAATCGGGATAACGGTCAGAAAATCTTGGGCATGAGGACCTTGTAAGCATTCAATAACCGCCTTCTGTCGGGGGGATAATCCAAAAACTTCTCCCAGGCTCTGAGCGATTTTGCCAAAAAGGGCATTCGCCAAAGTTTTTTGAGGCTTTGGTGGGGCGGTGTCCTTATTTAGAGAAACCGCTAATGTCAAAGTCTGGGAGAGCGCCATTTAGGCGTTCCAGGGCATGCACATAGTCTGAGTCTAGGTCGACAACTCCGCTATTCCTTAAGATGTGATTCTGTAGCTTCCAAGACTGAGCCCTCGACGCTACAAAAGCGTAAACCCCAACATCATGAGCCGAAAGAAGGAATAGAAATATAATAAAACAATTTATAAGCACCAGGCCAACCGTATTGTACCATTATTTCCTATTCCCGTTCGAGCATAATTGAAAAATACGGTGCCTGAAAATGTTCGTGTAACTCAATAAACATTTTGTTATCACAGTCATTTTAATTTTGCTGCATGACATTGATCACAGTTTCATCTTTTTTATCCAGCTTTCGGTTGTTTTATGTTATGGTCTTTTCAGTAAGTCAGAAAGCTGTTTGTTTAGCCAAACATTGAGGTTGTATAATTTCCCATCTTAGCGGCGTGCAAGCCTTTCTTGGATGCTCTCTATGGGTGGCAAGTAGTAATACATACGGTACACCATTATTGAAAAAAATAATAATAAAGAAAATAAAGGGTGTTAATACTTAACACACATGACCGGAAAGACACAAGATATATATAAAATAAAATAATGTTTCAGCTTTTATATATGTATATATATATAAAAGGGATGGATCATGCGAGAGGTCATGATACAACGAGAAGTGCGAGAAATCAATTTAGACCATTGATATGTATAATCAATGATTTGGAAAATTTATTACATAAATTATACGAGAAGTGCGAGAAATCAATTCATGTGTTTGTTCATTTATGTAATGTGTAATTTGTCGGCACTCTTGAATTTAAGAACTATTATCTGAATAAATGTATGAAATTCAAACTACGAGAAAAAAATAATATTGATAAATCAGCAAAATTGAATTTGATAAAATAACAAAAAAAAATAATATAGGTTGATTTGGCTATATTTTAAAAAATAAAAAGACAAAGTAATTGTAAATTCTTCATACATTATGACCTACCAAATATGAAAAGATGCACATTTTACTATAACACCCTTGTCATTATATAAATGACAAAATAGAAAAAAAATTATGATTGGTTGAATTCATTTATCACACTTCTCGTAATAAGAAACACTTCTAAAATGAACCTAATCATATATATATATATATATATATATATATATATATATATATATATATATATATACACGTGGATGGTTTAGAAGAGAAGTCATTTTATTGTGAGAAGTGCAAGAAGTGATTTATAGCCCTTGATTAAGTTGATCAATGACCTACATTCATTGTGGCATTTTTGTAATTAACTGATTCAATGATTTAATGAGTTTTTAATAAAAAGGGTAGTGCGTTAATTTTGTTATAAAACTAAAAGTTGAAATTGGAGGCCCTTAATCAAAAACCTGTATATCACGCAACCTTCATCGGTTTCCATTTTTCAATAACTAGCAAAATCGACTAAAATCGTACCAAAAATGCAACCGACTATTGAAATATTCGTTCTTTAGTTGAAGATTATGATGCATTTTGGTATAAAAGGGGATTTTTGTTGATAAAAACATAGTTACTTGTAGTGTAGTAAGTGCAAATGTCGACAATTACAAGGTTAGGTATTTCTTTTGTCATCCAATTTCATCTTTTTTTTTGCAATTAGATGTTGCGAAACCCTAATTAGATGTCCAAATAAGCGGATTATGATATTGAAACATTTATAAGATGATTTGGATACCATCTTCTAGTTGTTAAAATAAGGTTATTTTTTGAAACTGTTCATATGAAATTGTTAAAATAAGCTTATTTTGTTGAAATTGTTCATACTGTAAATAATGCTCATGTTATTTTAAACAGCTATAATGCTCGTGTTAATGTTGTCACACCCCGACCAAAGGCGGCGGAACATGCCGGGGTGCAACGATTGCTCATAAGCGCATGACACTATTTAAAGCGACAATATTTAACAAACTCATTTCATTTCACAACATCGAAAATGTCACATAACCAAATATTCATAAGTCAAATACAACAAAATATCACAAAATATAGCAAATCAAATATTGTTCATTTTTGCTAATATCCTAACGGTATTTGTGACGTTTTCTTCACCGAACTCCATAATCAACCTAGATGCAAACCTGTAACATTTCATAAAATAAAGTTTGTCAACACAAAGGTTGGTGAGCAATTCATAAGTTTAAACAATAGATATATAATACGAAGAGCCACAAAACTAGTATACAAAACCATAAATAAAAGCAACAACTTGGATAAATTGACAATCGCTAATAGAATTACGTTAGCACCACCTAGCTACAAGGGGTTGCCAAGTAGTCTAGGATTTAATAGAATATCGTTAATTGCATTACGTTAACGACACCTTGCTACAAGGGGACGCCAAGTAGTCTAGGATTTATAGATTCCACCAACCGAAAGCGATAAACACATACACATATAGCATAGAACACCAAATCGAGCAATTATTCAAGTAAAGTATACAACAATGTTTGTGGTTTAAGACTCAAGTATAAAGCATTTGATTTGAATAAGTATGAAATGTCACCCCAAAATAAAAGATAGAAAACGGGGTATGAAGTTACTCACATTCAAATATAAACTTGAAAGATTGATTATTTGTAGATTTGCCGGAACGACGACTTAACGTATGAAGCCTAAAATAAAAGAAGTCTTGGATTTAGAAGGGTTGCCTTGAAGATCTTTAAATAAAATAATTGTTGCAAAAAGTAAACAATTTAAAGTTCAAGGTTTAACATGTAACTATTTAAGAATTTATAATAATAACCCTTTAAAAATGTGAGTTTGCTCAAAACCGGGTTAAAGTATCTAACCTTAATATTTACTTGACCAATGTTAAGTAATAAGGTGGGAAAAATGCTAAATGCAAGTTCCTTTGGGACAAAGATACTAAAACGGGTTTTTAACAAGTGTTCGGGTTGTCGGTTCGGGCTTTGACAAATGGTCAAACCCAAAGTCAACTTTCCAAAATATTAATTGTCATGAGATAACTCATTAAAATATAATAACACTTAACCAAGTATGTAGATCTATTGTTTAGAACTAACAACACACGTTAAGCGGGTGTTCGGTTTTGTCGGTCCAAACTATGTTATGAGATCAAGTTGGATCCAACAATTCCAAGTACTTAAGATAATAATTAAAAGCAGTTTGTAAACTATTTTTAAAGAAATATACAAGTCTTGATAGCTAAAAACACACTTGTGTGTCTTAAGCGAGTAAAAGTCGGATTGGTTCGGTTTCCATCTCACAACAAGTTCATAGATGGATTCTACATACCCATATATCATAGATCTTGTATAAAAATGTACAAATGAAAATATTTAAGTTCTACAACTAAAAAGGTAAACAACAAGTCTTTTTAACAAAAGTTCAGTTTGGTTCGGTTTCCATCTCACAATGAGTTCATAGACGGATTCCACATTCCCAAGACTTGTAAATGTGACTAACAAACTAAAATGAGCAGAAGTTAGGCATAAATGTTATGTATAATAAGTTATGTGTGTGTATGTATATATTCAAGAACACGAAGTCCTCCATGAAGCCTTGCCTTATGACATTCGAAACTTAACCAACCGGAGTCGGTGAAGTAACAAATAAAGGAAACAAGGGGTGTGTATTATATATATGTTGTACCACCATATTCAAGAGTTAGTAATGTTAGATGAACAAGTTAGAATTAAAGATAAAACTCAATTTGACTTTTGGAAGTCAAACACTCAAGAACACTAAGGTGCTGTTTGTTTTTGCAGACATAAACTGTCTGCAAGCTGATTTCATCTGTTTTCATGTCTGCAACTGAAGATGTGGTCTGAAGATCTGCAAGCTGAAAATATAAGACTGTTTGTTTTTATAAGCTGATACTGTCTGCATAACTGTCAAACTTATCTCACAAGATAGAAGTCATTTATTCAAGTTACATCTAGTTTTTAGTCTTTGCTTTCCATGCCGATTTGGTTTTGGTGGGTGGTGGAAGGTGGTGGTGGTGGATGGTGGTAGTGGCGGCGGACGGTGGGTAGTGGCGGTGGATGGTGGTGGTGGACAATGGGTGGTGGTGATGGATGGTTTTGGTTGGTGGTGGACGGTGGTGGTGATGGATGGTGGTGGTGGTGGGTGATGGATGGTGGTGGTGGCGGTGATGGATGGTGGTGGTGGTGATGGATGGTGGGTGGTGGACGGTGGTGGTGATGGATGGTGGTGGTGGTGGCGGACGGTGGTGGTGATGGATGGTGGGTGGTGGACGGTGGTGGTGATGGATGGTGGGTGGTGGACGGTGGTGGTGGCGGTGATGGATGGTGGTGGTGGTGGCGGTGATGGATGGTGGTGGTGGTGGGTGATGGATGGTGGTGGTGGCGGTGATGGATGGTGGTGGTGGTGGCGGACGGTGGTGGTGATGGATGGTGGGTGGTGGACGGTGGTGGTGATGGATGGTGGGTGGTGGACGGTGGTGGTGGCGTACGGTGGGTGGTGGTGTTGGCGGACGGTGGTAGGAGCAGTGGATGAGAGGGTGGCTGCAAAGGGAGAAGAGTAGGGTTTTTTTGTGAAGATGTTTTAAGCAAGATTTCCTTGCTTTTCTTTTAAGATGAAAGAAGATAACTTCAGATCTGTTTTAAGAAAAAAAACAAACAGTCTTCAAGGGTAATGTCTGCGCGCCTGCAGACATTAGCTCCCTTGAAGATGTTTGAAGAAAAAACAAACACCCCCTAAGAAAAAAACCTTAAGATCTTTGTATTTGGGAGAGAAAATGAAGATGTAGCAGGTGTAAATGAGGGGGAATGAGATTGTATATATAGGGCAAAGAGTTGGGTCAAATATGGGTGTTAAGCACAAGAAATTGCATGCAAATGGGTCAAAAACAAACACAAAACAACAAACAAAACGTGCAGGTCTCGGCTCCCTTCGCGCCCCGTGACCATCCCCGTCGCGCCCCGCAAAGGGGTTATTTCCTGATTTTTCAAAAATGGCAGTTTTGGTCCCCGTAGTTCGTTTTAAGTGATTTTTAAGCGTTTTAAAGACCGAAATGAATGTTTTCAAGACCCAACAAGTGTAAAACAATATTGTAACATAAAATCCATCATTTTTATTATATAAATGGTTTCGGTTTACAAAACGGGTCGGTTTACATCAATAAAGTTTACAAGACGAATACGATTCGATACCCGAAATTGACAAATGTCACAAATGTAGCCATAAACTATACCCTATACAAACATCTTACTTTAATATAATCAAACACTATAATACCCTACACATCATACATTACCCTACGCATGAACTTCCCCAGTTTTGTTATTTAGATTATTGTTGTGTAGGTAAGTTATCTTGTGAAGCATATAATGTTTTATTGTGTAGCACATCATGGTTTTGTGTATGATGACCCATAGTTACGAATTTTGTTAACATTTTATTAGTGTAGGAGTTACATATGCAATTTAAGAACTCATTTTGAATGACATGTCTGTTGTATACGATGTAATTATATAAAATTAATTAACATTTTTCTAATGTAGGATATATAAGTTATGCTATGTAGGAAGTCATTTTGTATGATATAGTTTATGTGTAACTATTATGTATTGTAGGACCTATTTTAGTGGTGTTGGTTAATTTTTTTTCTTGTATATGGAATTGATCAGTTTTGTAGGGTATAATTTGTTTATAGTGTTGTGTATGTTAGGTATTGTGTAGGAAATAATGTATGGTTTGTTAATTGTTTATGGTATATAGGGAACTTGATTGTTGAGTATGGATGTGGATATCTCTATTTTTTGTGTAGGATTTGTTGTTGATGATGATTTTCTTTGTAACAAAATAAAAGACACATGGTGGTTAAAATCTAATAGACAAAAGAGGCGTGCTTGGTGAACACAATGTTAAACGAACACTGAAGATCGATGAGACTATAATAAGGAGTATAATAAACACTTGATATATGTTTTAATTATGCATATATAGAAATAGGTTTAGTGTTTGTAACTCAGTTATGGATTTTGGAATTAATGTGAAGTATTTTTTTTAATGTGTAATTTTATTGAATGTTTGAAGTAGTGAATAAGTTTAAAGAAATAATATTTAATCTTTAATTATAATTCGTGATAATATGTAGGATGAACAAAAGGGAAGATCTCATGGAATAGTAATCAACTTTCAAAAGTGTTTCAGTTAGGTTACTAATGCATGTTTTTCCCAATTAGGGTCACTAAATCTTCAAGTAGAGTCTCACCGATTTTTTTTGCGTCAAGAAATAAATGAAGGATAAGATGTGGGGGTTGATTTTCAATATATATAGTTAAATTTAGAAAATTTTAGAAAACGTTAATTATATTAAAATTCAAAATTAAAAAATAAAATTCACGTCGCCACTCTACTTCAACATAAGAAAATAAAAATTTCCTATGTGAACAAAAAGAAAAAGGCTAAAAAATATGTTAAAATCTTTAATTTAAGAAAATATAAAAGCCGAGTGACTTAATTGAAACACTTTTTAAAGTTAAGTTGTAACATCCCAAAATTTCCAAAAAATAATATTTAATATATTATTTATTTATGGTGGGAAAGTTTACTTAAATTAGTAGAGAAGTAACAAAACAATAAAGATATGTTAAGTAGGCTTATTAGGTGGAAATAAATATGGACCAAAAGGGACATATGGGCCTAAGGTCCATGGGCTTAAGGAAAGTATAAATACCTCTTAAACCCTGATCTTTTCCATTTCCATTCATCTCTACACCCTAGCCTAGACCCTCAAAACCACACACAAACACCCTCATATATCCCGAGCCATGATCCGAAGGTGAAAACCCGAGCTTGTTGGTGCTAGAATGTCGTAACGAGCTAAAACCAACATCAAGCTTAGATTGGGATCGTGAAACCGATTCGTTAAAGGTATATATATATATAACATAAACTTGTTCGTTTATGCTCAGTTCGTTTAGTATTCCTAGATTTATATAAAAATGGTAAAAACGAATCAAACGTAACGAATCTCGTCCAAATTCGTTAACATCTAGTGGGTTAATTAATCACACGTTAGGCTGTAGGCTTTTAGCAATAAAAAACACCTTTCAAACATCGTGTTTGGATGTTGGGTTGATTAGGGTTTGTTGGCGCTGGGAACACGAATCCATTGACACCAGATACGTGTTGTTTCATCGTGATATAAGGATTAATTGAAAAACCTGGTGTCTGTTGACTACTTTTGTTCTTGACGATTTTGACCTTGACCCCTGAGTCAAAGTTTTGGATAAGACCGATGCTCATTTGTCATGATTGAACGAATCGCTGGTCATTCGTTAGGCAAACATAACGAATGAGAATGCATGTGTAACGAATGAACCCTTCATTCGTCTAATAGAGGTCACAAATGGACTACTCATTCGTTATTCATCATTCGCCTTGATAAAGTAACGAATCTAGCCATTCATTATAACAAAAGGGATCAGTCATCATAGCGAATGGTATAACGATTGATACTTAACCCAGAATGAAGATTCTTAACGAATCAGACCATTCGTTATAGCGAATTAATTATTGAATAAAATAATAATTTAATAATTCTAATGAAATTTTTGTTAAGGAAGTTAATGAAAATAATTTTTTTCCAAGCTGACCTGGCAACTCGACCCCGGCCAGGTGCTCTGCCCCTTGAACCCTGCTAGGGGTTTCCGCCCCTAGACCCAGTGCCAGGGGCACTGCCCCGGACACCTGTTCGTTGATGGTTATATCAAACTGAAATAAGATATGGATGGTGATAGATGATTGATACGTGTAATTGTTATACAATTAGTCGTACACAGTTTAAGAAAGGAGTTACCATTAACTCTGAAAAGGAACCGAGTTCAGGTGATTTTCTAGCCCCATTTCGATGTTATGTTTTCGGGGCTGTGTGCATATTTAATGTGATTAGTTAATACACTTACCTTAAGTGGTATGTGTATGTCATATATGATTTATGTGAAAGTTATTGAAGATAAATATGAATGTTTGTTGGTACGTGAATGATCTTCGGATATTGCACGTATTGTCAGGGAAAGTGATGGTTAGAAGATTAATGTGAAGGATGCCCAATGCGTCTGTATGTTATGATGTGGTATACTTGTTTACGTGGGTACATTCTACGTTCGACATACTAAGTTAGGATGGAAATCCCTCTAACTTCCTTTGGACATAGGCGTGGAATGTAACAGCGTAGATAAGGACCGTGGAACCCATTAGTGCTCTTTAGATGGATATTATATGATTATGTGTATGTTACTTTTATGGATAATAAATTTTGTTCCTTCTATGGATAATATATATAGCGTTCCTTCTATGGAAAATACACGTTTCTTCTATGGATAATATGTAGTGTTCATTCTATGGATAATACACGTTGTATTCTGTGGATAATATATAGTGTTCCTTCTATAGACTATAGCAGACATTTATGAAATGAATGTTGTGTAATGATCCTCTTATGGTAATTCAAGGGCAAGGTATTAATATGTGTCTCCGGACACATGTAAGTAAATATGTATGTATGTAAGAAGGGTAACAGGATACGTATATATGTATGATATGTGAAGGTAGTGTATGTTGCTTGATTAACTAGAAATCACTCAGCGTAGCTGACATTTAGTATGCACGTAGGTAAATATGTTTAATGAGCTAGCATCAGTATTATAATGCATATGATGAATAAAACAAATATTTATCGTGACATTTTTAAACTAAATTAACACACATATAAATTGATAAAAGAAAGCATTAAAAATTTCAAGAAATTAAAACTTACCAAAAGAAAATAACCTCATCTTTACTATCATGTCCCTTGATTTATTTAAAAGAAAAAAAAAAGAAAAGAAAATTTCTGATTGACTGGATTGACTTCTCACACTTCTCGCAATAATTTGATTTCTCTCATGAAATTAAGTCTATACACACACACACACACACATATATATATCGATGAGTTCATTGAGGAACTCCAAAAACGTGAGGAACTGAGGTACACCCTTCTCACCCCTTGATCAATTCCTCACATCCTTATGTTGCACAATCAATCAGCTATATTACATCAATTTTGTAAGAGAAAAAGGACTATAAAAAATCAAAAAAATAATTATAAAAATTATAAAACAAAAAAAAATAAAATATATAAAAAAACCCAAAATGTTTATTTGGCACCCCCCATAAAAACACCATTAAAAAAATGAAAAGTTAATAAAAAAATAAAAATGGAAAAAAATAAAAAAAAAAGTAAAAAACCAAAAAAAAAAAATATCTTGCATCCCCGTTCCAAAAAAACAACTCGATTTAGCCTTCGGGGTTTAGTTTAGCTTTTAGGGATATATTTTTAGGGGTTTAGGTTTTCCGGGTTGAGGGTTAGGTTATTTTAGGTAGGTGGGGGGGGGGGGGGACGGGGGCTTTTTTTGTACACGTGACAATGGAAAGATAGTAGGAAAAGAAAAATGCATAAATATATTATACCCGTCATATTGAAACTTCCATTATCTTTTAGAAGCGTAAAAACATAACTTGAAAATATTCATGAACACAAAATTTCGTGAGATAACCATAAGATGGTTTTTAATATATATATATATATATATATATATATATATATTCTAGGGGGGCACCCGCGCGATGCGGCGGCACCAACAATCTACAAAACCGTTTTATTTTCTTGTTAGTTTATCGATTCTCTTATGATGTATTATATAGATATAGGAATTTTGTTAGCTGCGGCCATTTGGTCCGTATTGGTGTTTTTCGCTCAGAATAATTTTTCTCAAAATCGGCCCTGTCCATTAATATATCTTTCCACCGACTATACGATCCTAGACCTAGTTACCCTGAAAATCAACTTAAATATTGAAACTTTATATTAGATAATACATAAAAGTATAAAAATAGAAAGTAGTCTTATGTTTAATACACAACTTTGACTTATAGAGGATCTACTCAATTGTTTGTGTCAATAACACATCCCTTGATTATCAACTGCGGAAATTACTCTCTTCAATAATCACTTAAATTTGAAGAGCGTTCACACAGATATTCTTGATGTGACAGTTTAGACATATTTACTTGTGAACATATGTCTCGATTTAGCATATGATTTATCTCTTTTGTTGGGTCATGAGTTATCTACTTATTTCTAAAGAGTTAGAATAAAAATAAAAAGAAAACTGGGCTCAAAAGTATAACTACAGTATGTTTGATAATGTGTAACAAAATAATTACTTATTTGAACCATTCCGCAATAAATCCGGAAATATGCTTGTTGATGAGACAAAGGCGAACAAGAGACATTGGGTTTAGATGAAATAAACAACTTTTAACCGTTCTTTCATCCAGTTTTGGTATATTAGATAACTTGTAACCTAATACTACTGAGTATTCAAAATTGTGTAAAACAATGGTTAACAAAAGTAACCATAAAAATGTAAACAAATATTTTTTATAACCTTAACATTACAAATATTTTGTTGAAAAAATAAAGTTTTTAACGTATTTCTACCATATTATGAGACCTAATCGCATTCACCTAACCAAACCATTCATAAACTTATAATCCTTGCTCCGGCTTTTAAGCTAACCAACATCTGCTTGTAAACAAAAGGCAATTAAATCCATATTTGACCTTTTAAGAGTCAAAGAAAGTTCCTTATAACTTAACAAGAATTATTATTATTAAACAATATTCGATTATCACAACAAATTTAATTTGGTATTCATATCACAACAAACCATAATTTTGTACTTGTTTTCAAAGAGGTTAAATTCAGCAGATCTTACACATAGTTTGTTTTAATATTTACTTCATGTTTTTTAGTCACGGGTGTTTTAGGATTAATTTTTGCTGCTTATTACGTGCTAGATTGCCGGTTGATTTTATAATTTATATGTTATTAATATTTGAATTATAATTTATATATATTAAAATTAAAGAATTTATGATTTAATTTAAACAAGCCAATGATCTAGCCAGCTAAAAGATCTTAATAAGCAAGCCAATGAACTTTGCTCACCTTGGCTTGTAAAAACCGAGCGCACTTTGATGTTTTACAAACAGACCAGCTCGGCTCATTTATCTTAACGGGCTAAAATGTTGATCTAGAGCTCGCTCGTAAAGAGTTCAGGCCAACTCGTTTATTTTTTATTAAAACTATTTATTTTACTACACGTTTAAATATATATATATATATATATATACACGATAAACAATATTAGTATCACACATAATTAATGAACGGCATATTTTATATTTTATATGTATTATTATTAGGTATATTATTTATATATTAAAACTGTGTTCGATTTGGGCAAGCCAATGAGTATTATTAAATTTGTGATTCATTCTAAACATGCCAATGAGTGAGCCAACTATACAAAAGTACTGTTATAGGTTTACTTTCTCTTCAGGACTTCTGTCTAATATAATAAATGCTAGAAGTGTCAAAACCACCTGCATTAATACGATGAAATGACTAATTAATAAATAAACTTATATACACAAGTTTGAGTAACATTAGTGCATTTGTACGATACTGAGCTGACAAATAATAACAAGTGAACAAAATAGGTTCGGTTCATACCAAATAGGTTTGGTTTATCTTAGTGCATTTAATCTCTTTTTTTGCATATCAAATTGACCCATTTAGCCCTGCATTTTCTACCCATGAAAGGAACCAAAACAAGGTTTGGTTCAGTTTTGGTTGCATCTTGGAGAAAATAATCACCAATAATCGGTTATTTGTTTCGGTTAAGTTTTTGTTGGTTTCAATATGTTCGGTTTTTGGATCCGGTTCGGTTTCAGGTCTTAGTTTCATTTCGGTTCAGTTTTGTTTTTTAAGTATTTTGTTTCACTCGATTAAAGGTTTTCAGTTTTTTATTTATGTTTTTTTGGTTTTCAGTTCAGATTCAGTTGTGTTTCGTTTCAGTTTGGTTTCAATATATTCGGTTTTTGGATCCGGTTCGGCTACAGGTTTTAGTTTCGTTTCGGTTCGGTTTCGTTTTTTTTTCGGTTTTTTGTTTCGCTCGATTAAAGGTTTTCAGTTTATTATTTATGTTTTTTTGGTTTTCAGTTCGGATTCAGTTGTGTTTTGTTTGAGTTTGGTTACAATATATTCGGTTTTTGGATCCGGATCGGTTTCACGTTTTAGTTTCGTTTCGGTTCAGTTTCGTTTTTTTTCGGTTTTTTGTTTCGCTCGATTAAAGGTTTTCAGTTTTTTATTTATGTTTTCTTGGTTTTCAGTTCGGATTCAGTTGTGTTTCGTTTCAGTTTGGTATCAATACATTCGGTTTTTGGATCCTGATCGGTTTCAGGTTTTACTTTCGTTTCGGTTCAACTTCGTTTTTTGTTTCGCACTTTCGCTCGATTAAAGGTTTTCAGTTTTTAATTTATGTTTTTTGGTTTTCAGTTCGGATTCAGTCGTGTTTCGTTTCAGTTTGGTTTCAATATATTCGGTTCTTAGATCCGGTTCGATTACAGATTTTAGTTTTGTTTCGGTTCAGTTTCATTTTTTTCAGTTTTTTGTTTCGCTTGTTTAAAGGGTTTCAGTTTTTTATATATGTTTTTTTGGTTTTCAGTTAGAATTCAGTTGTGTTTCGTTTCAGTCTGGTTCCAATATATTCGGTTTTTGCATCAGGTTAGGCTTCAGGTTTTAGTTTCGTTTCGGTTCAGTTTTGTTTTTTTCACTGTATTGTTTCGCTCGATTAAAGGTTTTCAGTTTTTTATTTATGTTTTTTTGTTTTCAGTTCGGATTCAGTTGTGTTTGGTTTCAGTTTGGTTTCAATATTTCGGTTTTTGGATTCGGTTCGGTTTCAGGTTTTAGTTTCGTTTTGGTTCAATTTCATTTTTTTGGTTTTTTGTTTCGCTTCAACTGAAGTTTTAATTACTTTTTTTTAGGTTTCCGGCTGGGTGTTTTCTATCAGAACTCAACAAGTTGAACATTGAGAACATATATTAACATTGAGAAGAAAACTTACTTTAACTACTGCAAAAAGTAATTTATGATCCATAGAAACTATCCCGTCTTCCTTTGTTACTATTGCCTGCAAGTGCAAAACAAGGGTATTTGGTCATTCAAATTCACCAATGGCTCACATGACATTAAACCGAAGCTCATGCATAACTGAATATACTTTTCGTGTATCTTTTTTTGACATATACAAATGCAATTATACCTTTTTTGTATTCAAGTTCTTTCCAAGCACGTAACTTGAAAGCTCGAGTATCCGCCTGGTCACCATTAACAAACAAATTTTAAATTTGGTTGGTAAAAGAAAAAACAAACAAATCTTAGAATAACATGATATTATCAACATAAATTGTAATGTAAGTCAATAAATCACTATAAAAAACAATTAAGAATGCAATATCATGCACGAAAACATAGCGTACAAGTAGAATTGTAAGCCAGCTAAACCTCCATCATTATTGCACGACTGATTAATATTTTTTCAACAACAGCCAAAACTTCCAACAAAACCGTGAACGGTCAACCAAAGAATACAATGTATTTCAAGAATTCATGTTAAAGTTGCATTAAAATATTATTTGAAAACTCAAAACTCACCAATCGTTCCAACTCGATCAAGAGCACCATCAGATGGAATGGGATAGGCCCAGTCAAAAAGTTGTTGGGACTCTTTGCTTTAAAAGTACAAAATACATGAATCAACAAAGGGTTCAATAGCAATATTACAATGTATTGATATGATGCTTACAAAATTAACAGGTTCCTTTAATATACAAGTGACACAAGAATACTTTCAATACAATCCTCATTAACAGGTTCCTTTACAAAATTAACAGGTTCAATAACAAAATCGTTTCAATACAATCCTCACTAACACAAACACTCCCCGATTTTTAGAGTATCTATGAAATTATATTCAGATCTATATTAGCATAGGTTCACACCATAACAAAATAAGTAAAACTTAAAGTAATTCAACACCTACACCTCAAATTAGATTGACATATAGAAAGATAATAAATGTACCTAAAATTAAAAAAAAAAAAATAAGCTCCTAAACCTAAACTTATCGTATGTAAGATGATCTGATAAAACATATAACTCATCCAACGCAATTAAAAAAGTCTTTAGATTTAAGTACTCGTCATCATCAATCTAAAACTATGTCAATATTAACATATCATCATAATAATAAAACAGTATGTGCTATTTAGATTATAAATTCCAGGATGCATACCAATAAACTGAACTCAGTCTCATTACACACTTTTTATTAAACTGAAATTAGAAATTCAAAATTAAAAATGCAGCTACCTCATCAAAATCAATGCCTCAATCAGTAGCAATACTCCAAATTCTGACAAATGACTTTTGTAATAGCAGGAACTACATGAGATGTGATCCATTTTGGGATCTGTAGTCAAGAGATACACAGAGTAAATGTGTTAGTCAGATAGATATTCAATTGTTGCAAAATTATTAAAAATTAAAGAGAATAAAAGATTAGAATGTTTCGATTCAAACCGTCTCCTTGAACAATATAGATACCTACACATAACACAAACAATATGAGTTTAATATGAAATAAGAACCTTTAAGTAAGGCAGATTACATTAATGAGACAAATAAATTATCAGATATGATGAAAATGACTAGTCATTAAAGTACATGAATATCATTGGTTGAAAGAAAGTTTCTGAAAAGGTTCTTTTGATTCTTTCTTTTCTTTAACACGCCAGATTTTAAAATGTTTTGTCGTTTAGTTCATTAATGCGTTCAATGACCTACATTTAATTTCAACACTTTTAAAGTATACTTTTCACAAATCATTTCCAATATTAGTTCAGATAATAAAGTTTAAAACTAAATCTAAGTGAGTAAAGTGAAGGAAGCTTACTCAAAATACAAGATTGCTCGAGAAATAAATCACAAGACAAATAATCAAGTATAAATCATCAAATAGTCAACCTTGCTAGGAATCAATGAAGACACCCAAATTAAAAACTTAGAAATAATTCTAATAGTCAACCTTGCTCGAATTACTAAACATACCATAGACCTTACCCGAAATTCGAAAACAGTTAACACATATTCATTTAAGTACATTTGTTTAAAACGAAATTGTGCCGAATAACAATTTGTGAAGTGCAAAGTGTGCTAGAGAAAACTTGTCTATCATAAGATGTAAAAGTATATTCTAAACACAAAGTGTACTCGAAAGTATGAATAAATCATGTAAGAACATTCATAATCATCAAGCTTGCCTGGATATTTCAAACTGGTTAAGAAAAACAACAAAGTTTGCTAGAATTGCCTAAAATATCCAAGTGTGCTCGGAAATTCATATTCAACATTATGAAATGTAAAGCTTGCTAGAATAAGTCAAATATCCTATAAAATAGCTAAGTTTGCTAGAATAACATGAACTTGTTAAAGCTTGCTAGAAATAGCATAAACAGTTACAAAGCTTGCTAGAATGAGCTAAAGATCCTATAAAACAGTTAAGTTTGCTAGAAAGTTCAGAAATCATCCAAGCTTGCTCGAATCAACATAATCAAACATATTCAAATTTCAAGCTTTCCCGAAAGAGTTAAGCTTCAACTAAATCAGTTAAGTCTAACCGAAAGTATGTAAAACATCAAAGCATGCTCGAAATGGACAAACTTAGACAAAAACATCTAAGTTTACTCGATTAGGTTGAGATACATCAAACAATACTCGAAAATAACATATTCAAACCTTTCTGAGGTAAAATGCAACTATTTTTGTCTTTAAACTAAATATCAAATAGTTTTATCATTAAAGATCATTGTTGAAGAGCAAATGGTGCATTAAGAGATCAAATTTCAGTTATCTTTCCTTTCAAATCGTTTTCTTTCTTATTCTGAAAATATCTCAACATGGGATCGTATTGACTAAGTTGTTTCTCAATACTTCATTCTCAGCATTATTATGACAGTTTAGACAGGTTAACAACAGGTCTAGACTTAACATGAATTTCATTTCTTTGGTTATGTGATTAAGGTTAAATTAAGATGCATATTACTAAATGGATAACACATATTACTTTCTGATGCTCCATATCTATTCTCAAGGCTTATTTTGCTTTCTTCATATCACCCCGAATTGACTCCGACCCCCGGATATATGTCAAAATACTTTTAATGACAGAACATTTTTAAGATTTAGATACTTCTTTTCAAATTTTACAAACATATGTGAGGTTGAACGTTGGACTTGAAGGCCACATAAGTCGGACTTACAGGCCTTTCATTCAGAATGTTTAAAGGACTTATATGATTGCCTCCACCCCCGTAGTTCTATAATTAACCCTCGTGTTTGTATTTTTATAAAAATTTTGTGAACATTTATCAACTTATGGTTGAATAAATATTAAAATAGTGTAGTTCACATTTGTTCTTTGTCATTCTCAATAAGATACTTCATTTTAGGTGACCAAATACCAACGGGATCGTGTATGACTGGATATTCACTTGTCTGCCCATCATTCGGAAAGATGTATATTGGAACATGCATAGACAACAATGTAACACCACATTAAGTTTAGCAGTTTCTTTATGTTTATATCACCTTAGATTTCACACATCATGGGAAAGCAACCATACATGTCAACGACTGCACTAATTGTCTTTTTAGCCTATTAAATCCATATGATTGGCCTAATAGTCAATGTACTATCATTTCCTAAATTGTTGGATCAATTTTCATTTGAAAATAACCCTTTCTTAAGCTTCTACAAAGCTTGAACTGAATAATCTTATCATATCTCACACCATTGAATTTGCTCAGTTTTGACATAATTGTTTTGAGAAAAATTTTCTTAGCATATATTCATTTTAGCATCCAATTTTTTACACAAAACACATTTCGACACGAACATTTGAAACATATTCAAAACACATAATCAAATCTCAATATAAATGATATCATCAAAATAAGCAGACATCACACAATGTATAGTCTAACATATCCTAACAACATCATTATATCAGTTAATTCACATAATCAAGATATCAGATACGCACATACAAAGAATCTAATCAAGTACTTATCATGACATCACACATTCACTAATAATTCTCTTAAGCATCAAGAATATATAAGATACACAAATAGTCATTTGAATCACTTATCAGCAAACAATAAACCCATAATCAATCATCAATCAAACAAACATTCAATAAGAGTTTTAAAAGATAGTCAGCTTCCACAACAAGCGCACATCATCAATCAGACCTCATTAGAGCTGATAATTCCCAGGCCTTTTAGAAGAAAGTTGAACTTGGTTCTATCAAGTGGTTTTGTGAATAGGTCAGCCAAATTATCACTTGTGTCAACTCTTTTAACATCAATTAGACCTTTTTTTTTACTACAATCCCTAATAAAATGATGTCTGATCTCAATGTGCTTGGTCTTGGAATGTTGTACAGGATTCTTAACATTAAATGATGCAGCAGTGTTATCAATGAAAATATGGGTGTTTAGAAAATTCAAACCATAATCCAGCATTTGGTTCTGAATCCAGAGGACTTGTGCATAACAGGCAAATGCAGCAATGTACTCAGCTTTTGTAGTTGAGAAGGACACTGTATTCTGTTTCTTGCATTGCCATGACACCAATCTGTCACCCAAAAATTGACAACCTCCTGAAGTAGACTTTCTGCTCATAATGCACCCATCATAGTCACTATCCGTATAGGCAACTAGATCAAATGACTGGTTCTTTGGATACCAAATTCCCAGATCAGGTATTCCTTTCAAGTATCTAAAGATCCTCTTTACTGCATTCATATGAGAAACCTTAGGACTTGATTGGAATCTAGCACAAACACACACAATAAACATGGTATCTGGTCTTGAAGCAGTCAGATACATCAGAGATCCAATTTTTGCTCTGTATTCATGTTCATCTACTGGCTCCCCTTTTCATCTGCAATCATTTTCTCATGTGTGTCCATAGGAGTTGAAGCAGTTTTTATATCATGACATTTGAACTTGTCTAATATGTCCTGCACATATGTAGACTGGTATATGAAGACACCATCAGCTTTCTGTTGAATTTGCAATCCAAGAAAGAAGTTCATTTCTCCCATAGAGCTCATGTTGTACTTGGAATTCATCACCTCTTCAAACTCCCATAGAGGACTGAGGACTTGTGCACAACAGGCAGATGCAGCAATGCACTCAGCTTCTACAGTTGAGATGGACACTGTAGTCTGTTTTGTCGGACCGGTGCGGGACACGGTTTCCCAACGATTCACGGGGCAACGTGTTAGAGTGCGGAATCCTCTAACACGGCGATTCGGTGGTGATCAACAACGCACGGTTACGATTCCTAAGACGGTTTGACACCTAGGGACGGAGGAAAAGGCCGACACGACGAAGATTGGCAGAGAGGTTTTTCGGCAGTAGCAGGTTCGTGACTGTGTGTAATGTGTGCTCTCGCTCGTGAAATTTCCTAAGTTTCGCTTATATATCGAATACTGATTCGATCGAATGAGTATCTCATTCGATCGAATGAGTCCTGGTTCGATCGAATCAGTCACTGATTCGATCGAATCAGTTTCTTTTGACATTTTCAGTCCGTTAACTTGGTTTCACGATCGTTATTTTCATATCGAACCATCCTGATAGAACTGGGGACATATACATGACATTTCATGTCCTAACAAACTCCCCCTTGGAGCCAGTTCTATTTACTTATAATCAATCGAGTTCTCTTGCTCGATCGTAACTCCCCCTTGGAGTTATCTCACTCTCTATTTTCTCAAAGCTAGTGGTGCGCACGTTGCATCCACGAACTCCTTTCTTCATGAAGTTCTCTCAAGATCAAATGGTTCAGTCAGTCAGACTTACCATAGGTTCCGCATATCTTGAGAAGCTGTCAATTGGAATTTTAGATAAACATTTAAGCACAATCTATCCCAATGTTCCAAAACAAATTACATTCAACTCAAGAACAATTACAATCAGAAGATTAAACCTTGAATTACAACAAGAAACAAAATAAACATGACAATTAAGCTTCAGTTTCTTGTGCATACTTCTTCTGTTGCTCTTTCCAGTTTGATCCTGCATGTATGTCATAGGCAAAGCAAATCCTAATGACATTTCTATACGTTAATGCTTGCTCTCTGTCTTCGGGGGCATAAAGAATCTCTGTCTTGTATAGCGTATAGACATCCTCCCGTGACAAGTTTGTGAGCCACATAGGATCAAAAATGCGAATTGTGCTCCAATTTCCATTGTCGTTGAGCACGATAACTGCTTCATGCAGTCTTCCATCATAGTACCAATGCTTGAATGCTTTGTAGAAGTCCTGCTTCATCTTTCTTAGAGGAATCTTCTTCATCGTGAGTGGTGGCATGTACTTCAAGATAATCTTTGGCCTGTTGGTGATCGGATCGATCTCCTTTTTACTTGTATATCTCTTTGGCCTCTGTGGAGTGATCATCTTCCATTTTGAGTTGTATTCCTTTCGCAATACACTCTGATAGTACGTGGCAAATGGAGATGAACTGGCGTAAAGCATATCAAGATAGTTCAGACGGTTTAGATCATAAGTAGGAAGAGTCTTCAAGTCAGTGATACGTTGAAAGTACTCAACCCCTTTTTCTCTCTTGATAGCAATGCAATTAAGATCCTTCAGACACGCCCAAGCAATAATCTCTCCTGAAGTTCTACGACCCTTCATCTTATAAGACGTTGTGTGAGGAATGGTCGGCTTTGCTTGTCGTCTGGACCTTATCTTCTGAAGAATAGCGTTGAAAGCTTTCTTGCATTCTTCTGTTTTCTCAACGAATTCGGCTTGATCTGCTTCAGAAGGCTGTTTCATTGTGTTTGACCTTTCGTCAGCCTTCTTCTGTATTTCCTCCTCTGTTACATTTTGGAAGAAACTTGCAGAGTTAGGAAGATTGTCAGTTTGAGACGTGTAGTATTCTGGATATTCTTCCTGTGTCAAGTCTTCCATTTCAACTTCATCAAATTGAGAGGGATCAGCGGCCGTAGATGATGTTGAGTCAGGTGTAGCAGCCGAAGAAGATGTTTGTTCTGTTGAAGGCAAAGCCAGATACTTGCCTGTTTCTTCATTGTATAGCTCAAACATTTGTTCCAGTTCTTCTTCTGTGAAATTGTGTGAAATTTCACCTTCTTCCAAGTCTCCACTTGCGAAGTTTTGCTGCTCACCTGGATTGTCCAGTAAAAACGTGAAATATTCCGCTGCTGTTTTTGATTGCAGCGGTTGGACATTAAACGGATCAGCATCACCTGTTTGATTAAAAACCACAATGTAACACAAATTTTAAATAAACATATGTAATATCATAAACATGAAATACAATACCATTACATATGAAACTAAATTTACACACAAATCATTAATTAAAAAGATTTAACATTTAAGTCCTCACTACATTCACTCAAAATACTCTTAAATACCTTCACCTCCATCATCAGAAGAGTCCAGTTCGTCTGTGTCCACATCGACATTGGTTGGACCTTCCAGACGAAGAACATCTCCTTTCAGCTCGGTGATCTTTGCTTCAAGGCTTAGATTTGACTCTTTCAGCTCGTTGATCGAAGATCCTTGTTCAGCGACAGTAGCATTTAGCTGACTGTTTTCAAGCCTGAGCATTTCGTTCTCAGCTTGAAGTTTAGCAATCTGCTCATCTCTGAGTCGATTCTGTTCTTCTTGCTCTGTCTTGAACAATAACATTTTCATCATAGCCTTGTGAAGATCAGCAATTTCAGATGCAACCTTTTGAGGTATAGCCATTTCCGGTTGAGGTTGAGGAGTAGGTTGTGGTGCTGACTGCGGTGTTGGTGGCTGTGCTGGTTGAGCAGGAGGGGCAGCAGAAGTCCCAACTGAAGGACGTGGTTGATCGGAAAATAAACTCCGATACTTTCTTGTAACCTTCTTCTTCTGCCTCTTTGCAGGCCTTTCTTCACTCGCATCTACCTCAGCCGGTTGTTTCTCGGCTCTAACTTCTTCACCTGCCTCCAGATCCTCAACATTTAAATACCAATCAGCCTGTTTTTCAGCTTCTGTCCTTGTGTCTTCCGTGACCGCCACCTCCTCAGTGTCAGAATCGTCGCTGGATTCCTGATACGGTAAATTCTCGACGTCTGAATCACTGGCAGCATTTCTCCACTTCCTCTTCGGAGGGGCCCTGTAGGACCGATTGACAATATGCCCGAAGCATCGTTTGAGTGGTGGCCTGGTGGGACGTTCTTTGTAGGATTTGAGACGGTTGAGAGTCTCATTCTTCATGTGGTCCAGTTTCACCACATCACCTTCATTTTCTTTCAGTAGACCCGGTGCTTGAGTATCAACTATCATCTGAACGAACCTCGGGTACTGAAGAAACTTCTCGCTCTTCCCTTGTTTCAACGTGATGTTTTCCACCATATGACCAAACGTCATTTGAGAGAAGTTGTAGGGGCGGTTCATCACCAGAGCAGCTACGGTGAACTGCATGCTTTCCCTCAGCTTGTCAAAGCTAGTTCGTTGAGGCCCCAAGCAATGCATCACCACGTGTGCCAGATACTTGAATTCGGGGCACAGGTTGGCTTTGTGAAGCAGACCGGCATTGAGATCGCCGTCATACTTCATTCTTGCAAAACATCCTCTAGTTGCCGCAGGATGTAAGGATGTAGGATCTGATTCTAAGTCTTCAAAACCGCAGACTTCTCGGATTACCTGGGCAGATACTACGATGGCATGCCCTCTGACCGTGGAGCGAATAACCGACGGCACGACTGTTTTGTCGTGCGTGGCATTCCTCCAGAACTCTTGTTGAATTGACATTATAGGTTCAACGATCCTCGAGATAGGTCCAGAAATCCTCGACCTCTTCAGAAATTTGATAATTGTTGCAAAATCCTTCCCGTGGCTAGACTTTTCGTCCAGGAAAGCCACGATATTGTGCTTGATAGACGTTTTGAATGGAGCAACCACTTCTGCAACTTCAGCCATTGAATCTGTAAACTTAAACGTGTTAGAACGAACATATATCGAAACGACTGAATGCGTTTAAAATTTTCAAATTTTCTGGACTAGTTCGATCGAACGAGCAACACATTCGATCGGGTGAGCTATTCATTCGATCGAATGAGATCTGGTTCGATAACAGACAATCGAATGAGATAGATCTTATCATTTACTTCTGATTCGATCGAACTACTAATCGAATAAGTCACATTCGATCGAATAAGAAACTCGTTCGATCGAATAGACTGATTCGACTCATTCAAGCAGAAACCCGGAAATGAAGAACACCCGAACCAAAACGACCAAAAACCCGATCAAAACACGGTTAAAAACAAGTAAAACTTACATTTTTGTAATCTACGTGAAAAACTGGATAAAATGATCGGATCAAAAAGAGGGTTTGAGAAAAACAAATTTGAGAGAGAATCCGTAATATTTTTCCGAATAATTCTGTCCGATCGAATAAGTTTGAATATTTATACTGTTTTTGGACTTATTCGATCGAATGGACTTGTTCGTTTGGATCATTCGATCGAATGAGATTCTATTCGATCGAATGAGTCTCTTCACAACTGTTCGCATTCTCTCACACACTGATTCGTTTGGATCATTCGATCGAATGAGATTCTATTCGATCGAATGAGTCTCTTCACAACTGTTCGCATTCTCTCACACACTGATTCGATCGAATCAGTTCATTCGATCGAGTTATTCATTCGAATAGCAACCTATTCGATCGAATGAGGGAAAACATTTGAAAAATAAATTTTATAAATTTCTCATTTCCCGTCCATCGATCGTGATGCCTTTGAACCTGCACGAAAACATAAACTTTTGACACTTGGTTAGTTTTCTTAGACATTTTCCAATCCTGAGAGCTTCGTTCCTACAGAACATATAGATCATAATACATTAGTAACAAATGGAAAAATATCAGGCTCAAACATCTTTGGGTTTTCTTGTCACTTCATTCTTTCTTTCATGCACAGCCTGTTGCACAGATGAACATTTAGCAACCTGCATGAAGTTTTCTTTCATTCCTACACACTGGATAAACATTTAGTAGGAACAGACAGGGATCAGACTACCTGTCACGATGATTTCTCATCGATTCTCAAACAAACAGAAATAGATAAAATGAAAAATAAATAGAAATAAAATCTTTTTGGTTTTTATCAAAATATTTACAGGGTGGGACAGGGATCAGACTACCTGTCACGATGATTTCTCATCAACATTAAAGCAGAATAAGATTAAGAATAAAAATCTTTTTGTATGTTTTTTTTTTTTTTTTTTTTTTTTTTTTTTTTTATAATATTCAAACTGAAATAAACAACTGTACAAAAATTTAAAACACATTATTTTTGGTTGAGAAGGATCTATAATAAGAAATCATACAGACGTATATGACTATCTACTGAGACTTTTCGAGATTTTTCAAATATTTTTTTTTTTTTTTTTTTTTTTTTTTTTTTTTTTTTTAACAGAATATACGAAGTTAAACAAGACATAATGAATATTCTTTTTGTGAGAAAGATCCGAACAGGAATCATACTAATTACGTGACTGTCACACAGATCCGTGTTTAGCTGTATTATGACATAAAGAAACAGGTTGTGAGCATGTAAATAACTTAAAATGGTTTTCATCGTTTCTGTGATACGAGTTAGGTTCAATTATGTCTCAAAATTCAAGTGGGTAACAACTCAGAGATTATGATGCCTCCTATCTATTCTCAAAGCGTATTTGGCTTTCCCCAAGTCACCCCGAATTGACCTTGACCCATAGTGTCTGATTAAGGTTGTAAGTGTCTTCATCTGCTTCCCGTTTTCTTTCTTACTCCATGATTGAGAAGTCTTGACATTGTTAACTCTAGAATGTTTCAATCACTCATAAGGTAAATTTTTTTTTTTTTTTTTTTTTTTTTTTTTTTTTTTTTTTTTACATAGACTTCAGAGTAGTAAACAATTGCAAGTCCCGAATCTGGATCACTGCAGTTTCTTCACACACTATCTTTACGGGAATCAGAACACTTATGGGCTCGTGTATGACTGGGTAATCGCTTTTCTGCCTATCATTCGGAAAGATATATATGAAGACATACAAAACTCTTAAGGAGTTTCCACGCAAAATCGAGTAGATTTAGTTTGTATCACATCTACTTTTACGCACCATAAAAAGCTACCATGACACACAATGACCGTTCTAAAGCCTTTTAAGCCTAATAACTTCACTAGTTAAGCACACAGAATCAGTGTATCTATCATTTTCCAAGGTTGGATCAATTTCTCATTTTCTGAATATATATGAATGTCTTTTAAAAAATATAACGTTTAAATTATTTCGCCCCGATCAAGTCAAAGTCTTCAGGTAAACGGCTATCCTGAAGATCCAATGGATCAACTGGACCGACCACATACGAGTATGTGTCCTTCTAACTAAGTATAACCGACTATTTTTCAGCGAAAGAATAAAAACCCATCAAAACCCGCCCCGATCACTTTCAGTCATCTGGTTAATGGCTATCCTCATAATCTACTAGTAGAAGTAAGGACCAAAACACATCCGAAAATGTGTCCATCAAACTGAGGTAATCGACATAATTTTAAGCGATAGTGATGTATAAAAATTTAATATAAGAAAAATGAAAATAAGCTGTACAGAGATAGCAAATCTTTTTGATGTCTCAGTATGATAGCGTCTGTGTACTATCACTTTTCTTGTAACAAGATCAACTTCTCAAAATTTTGAAAAATTTTTTTTGGTTTTTGTATTTTATATTGTTTTTGGTTTTTCTTGAAACCTTTCTCCCCCTAGAATTTATAAAAAACAAAATCTTTTTGGATTTTTTCAAATTTTTAAGAAAAGAAAAAAAGGAAAACAATTTAAATGATATCTTCAGGAACATCATCTGATATACGTTTAACGCCGTTGATCTCTAGTAAATATAAAAACCGTGGTTTATCAAATGCTTTAGTGAAGAGATCAGCGCGTTGTTCCTGAGTGGGGATTTTTATCACATCGATTAACTTCTTTTCGTAGCAGTCACGAAGGAAGTGATATCGAATTTCGATGTGCTTCGTTTTGCTAAAATGGACCGGATTTTTGGTAATTGAAATTGCAGCAGAATTATCAATATATATGGGAGTAGTAGAACATTCAATACCGTAGTCACGCATTTGTTGCTGAATCCAAATAACTTGAGAACAGCAACTGGCAGCCGCAATATATTCCGCCTCAGCTGTTGAAGTGGAGACTGACGTCTGCTTTTTGCATTGCCACGTTACTAAACGACTTCCAAAGAACTGACATCCTGCTGTTGTTGATTTGTAATCGAGTTTACAACCACCATAATCCGAATCACTATACGCATGAAGATCGAAGTTGTCATCATAAGGATACCAAAGACCCCAATCTGGAGTACCCTTCAGATAACGCAAAATTCTTTTGACTGCAATCAGATGGGAGACCTTCGGCTTTGACTGGTAACGTGCACAGAGACACGTAGCAAACATTATGTCTGGCCGGGAAGCAGTCAGGTACATTAGAGATCCGATGATCCCTCTATAGTGAGTTGGATTGATCAATTCACCCTTCTCGTCAGGATTAATCCCGTGATTAACCTCTAAAGGAGTTCCCTGTGAAGAAGAACTCAACATCTCAAACCGTTTCAAGATGTCATTGACGTATTTTGTCTGGTGAATGAAGATACCGGAATCTTTTTGATCAACTTGAAGTCCTAAGAAGAACTTCATCTCACCCATGGAGCTCATTTCAAATTTTTCTTTCATCACTTGTTCGAACTCCTTACAAAGTGTTTTATTCGTGGACCCGAAGATGATGTCGTCCACGTACACTTGTACCATAATTAGATCTCCTTCTTTTTCTTTTGTGAATAGCGTGCAGTCAATGGTTCCCCTTCTAAACCCGTTGTTCAGAAGGTGTTTGGATAGTTCTTTATACCAAGCTCTCGGGGCTTGGTGAAGACCGTACAAAGCCTTGTTGAGCAGATAGGCTTTGTCCTTGTGATATGGGTCTTCAAAACCTGGAGGTTGTGCCACATATACGGTCTCTTCGATGTGACCGTACAAAAAGGCACTCTTGACGTCCATCTGATATACTTTGAAATTCTTGAAAGATGCATACGCCAAGAACATCCGGATTGCCTCCAAACGAGCAACCGGAGCATATACCTCATTGTAGTCTAGGCCTTCGATTTGCCTAAACCCTTGGACCACCAGGCGGGCTTTGTTGCGAACAATCACTCCACGATCGTCACGTTTACATTTTAGTACCCACTTAGTGCCAATTTTCTTCTGTCCTTTAGGGAGATCCACCAGCTTCCACACACCAAGTCTTTTAAACTGCAATAATTCCTCTTGCATGGCTGAGACCCAGTTGTAATCTTTCAGCGCATCTGTGGTGCTGTGTGGTTCTTCTTGTGCTAAGAAGCATTCATGGGCATTAAGAGCAACTGATCCTGACTCCATCATTTCTGTGTAGAGACCAAAATTCAGCTGTCGACGAGTTTTGACACCCTGTTGAATGTCCCCTATAATGTTGTCTTGTGGATGATCACGTTCAGTTCAAACAACCGGATTGTCAGGAACGACAACATTTTGTTCCAAGTTAGTTAAGTTCGGCTCAGGAACTGGAGCGGATTGTGGTGCCTCTGAAGTAGACGTTAGAGGCTGATCTGCATTCGGCACTTCTTGATTTGACGATGAAGGTTGTGAAGTAACCTGAGTTGGTGCCGATTGTACATCATCTGCTGGAGATTCATCTTCAGATTCAGATTCGGAAGATTCTTGAACTTGATCGCTAGACTCTGTGGAGGAAGATGATGACGGACCAGGATGAGTTGAAGATTGCAAAGATTCATCAGGAGGTGCATTTTGCGCCTCATACATCATTTGAATAGCAATCTCATACAGATTGAATGACTTGAACAATTTGTCATAATCAAACAACCAGTCTTCTCCTGTCCCCTTGGCTGGTTCTGTGTAGCGTTGAACATCGACATGGTACCATTCTTCAACTAATTTTGTTGTTCTGTTGAAGACCCTTTTGAGAGGTATGCTGTAACCCAGAAAATAGCCGTTGATGATCTTCTCCTCGAACTTATTATCGACTTGCCTTTTAAGTAACGTGCAAAGAGCCCCGAATGGTTCCAGGTGCTCTAAGTTAGGCCTTCGTCGTTGAAGAAGCTCGAAACTTGTCTTGCCGTGGCGCTTGACGATGCCTACCCGATTTAATGTGAAACAGGCGTTGGCAATTGCCTCACTCCAAAACGTAACAGGTAACACTGAGTCGGCTAACATTGTTCTTGCTGTCTCGATTAACGTACGATTTTTCCTTTCAGCAACCCCGTTCATTTGTGGAACATATGGGGCACTGAACTCCTGAACGATCCCTTTTTCTTTGCAGAAATTTTCAACATTCGCATTTTTAAATTCTGTACCGTTATCTGACCGCATTCTTCGAACCTTCAGATTGTATTGAGACTCAATAGTTGTAACCAGCAGTTGTATACACCCAAACGTTTCTGATTTTACTTTCAAGAAAAACACCCAAGAGAATCTAGAATATTCATCAGTAACCACTAGACAGTATGAGTGCCCAGAGATACTTTTGACGCTTATTGGGCCAAAAAGATCCATATGAAGGAGTTCCAACGGAATATCAATTGAGTGGAAACTCTTAGACTTGTGGGACCTTTTTATTTGCTTTCCGGCTTTGCACTGCACACACGAATCAGGGAGACGAAAACTTCTCAGATTAACTCCCTCAACTAGTCTGCGGTGCACAAGCTTGTTCATGTTCCTGACATTTATGTGTCCCATCCGTCTATGCCATAAGACAGTATCACGTTCGGATGCCTTGGACACAAAACATGTCGCCGTTGGAGACGATGACCCTGCCTTAGCCATATCCAGAATGTAGAGATCACTCTGGCGTGCAGCTGACATTAAAACCTTGTCTTCAGGAAAGTTGAAATCCTTAGCCAAGATGTGGCAATCTCGGTCGTCAAACATAACTTTGAAACCTTTGTCGCAGATTTGACTTATCGACAACAGGTTGTTCTCCAACTCTTTGATGAAATTAACTTTCTCAAACGAAATTCGCCCATTAGACACAATTCCTTGGGCCGTGATATAACCTCCTTGATTTCCTGCAAAGGAAACTGCACCTCCTTTTATTTGTCTGACACTTGAAAGGAGATTCATGTTTCCAGTCATGTGCCTAGAAGCTCCTGAGTCTATGATCCACATGTTGAATCTTGGATCATATAGAGCAACCTGCACACAAAAACAAAAGGTTTAAATATCATTGGAAACCCAAGCCCTTACGGTCTTGGGTTTTCCATCTTCATCACGAATGAACAATTCAATCCATTTACCCTCATTAACACTGTTTTCAGATTTGACGTTGTTATCAACAGTGTTAGTTTTCTTTGGTTTCCAAAAGTCAGTCTTCTTCTCAACATGTTTGAGATAGCTGGTTGAAGACTGAGTTTCACTTGTCGAAGTGGAAACATTTGGATCTGAGGGGTTTGGGGATTGGTGTGGTGAGGTTGGCTGAGGTTTCCGAGGAGAAACCGACCTCGGTGTGTGAAACCGTTCTTGACCTTGAACGTCAATGGTCGGTCGCCTCCTAGGAGGTGACTTGGCATACCTCGGATCCGGAGTCGATATGTACTGCTTAGGATCCGTGTACTTATAGCAAAATCTTGCTATATGCCCTACCTCTCCACACGAAAAACAGTAGTTTCTCCCCCTTTGACTTGGTGGAGAGAAATAACTCTGGTTTTGTCTGTTATCATAGTACCCCCTGGATTTGACATTTTGAGCGGGAAAACCAGTTCGATCGAATACAATCTGATTCGATCGAATGAAGTCAATCGAATGGGCGGGAAAACTGGCGTTTGAATTTGACACTTTTGAGCGGGAAGACTGATTCGATCGAATCAGTCAATCGAATAGGCCTATTCGATCGAATGGGGAACTCGTTCGATCGAATGGACTGATTCGACTCCTTCAACGCCAGCCCAGAAAACGCGAAGAACACGAAGAACACACCAACTTTTTAACGTCCAGAACGCATAAAATCAAGAGCTCGGCTTGCTAGATCGGTTGTTAGACCTTTCTAGCGGTAACCGTGGCTCTGATACCAATTGTTGGCTCGGCCCGGGACCGAGACGATCCGAGCGCGTTCGAGACGGAAGGTTTGAAAACCAAAGACGGATAGAAACAAACACGAAACAAACGATTTCATTGATAAAAACGAAAGATTACATGCTTGTTAAACACTGAAATCACGATCTATGGCAGGGGGAGGTCGAGCATGGCCTCCCCCCTCATCCGGACACGATTCACGGGGCAACGTGTTAGAGTGCGGAATCCTCTAACACGGCGATTCGGTGGTGATCAACAACGCACGGTTACGATTCCTAAGACGGTTTGACACCTAGGGACGGAGGAAAAGGCCGACACGACGAAGATTGGCAGAGAGGTTTTTCGGCAGTAGCAGGTTCGTGACTGTGTGTAATGTGTGCTCTCGCTCGTGAAATTTCCTAAGTTTCGCTTATATATCGAATACTGATTCGATCGAATGAGTATCTCATTCGATCGAATGAGTCCTGGTTCGATCGAATCAGTCACTGATTCGATCGAATCAGTTTCTTTTGACATTTTGGGGTGTAGTTTGTCTAGGAGGGTGTTTTGGGAAATTATGTTTTTCATTAACGTTACCCTCCTTTACAAACTGGGTACTATGTTCCACATAGACTTTCTCAGATTTAGGATTAAACTTTTTCTTCTGAGAATTTCTTGTTGTTGTTGCCTTTGACTTAGATGGTGGTGGGCCCGATTTAGTTGTGGAACCTAAGTCTGTGGCAACAACATTTTGTTTGGACTCAGGAGCCGGGTCAATGACTTCTTTACCCTTAGACTTAGAAATTTGGTTTGTGTCCTCGGGTATATAATCATTTGATTCATCATCTGGCACAGCTCCTGGTGTGCTTGAAAATTGATTCAGGATCGGGGGTGGGACATTGTTATATCCCACGCCTCTTTCCTTTTTGCCTTGGAACTCGGGAATGATGTGTTCTAATAAATAAGATGAATTTGAGTAACTTTTTAATTTGAAATTCAATGATTCAAAATCAGCTTTCAAGTTTTCCAATTCTTTTTTCAAAACATTATTCTTATTTATGTGAAAATTGATAGAGTCTTGTTGATTCAGAACACATATTTCAAGTTCCTTGTTCTGACGCTTAAGGCTATCAGTCTTTTCTTTAAAAACAGACTCTTTCTGCTTCCAAGCCTTATTCTGTGCAAGCGCGTCAGTCAGTTCCATTAAAGATCTTGAGGCTGCTTGTTTGTAAGCCTCGAGATCTTCAATTCTCTCTTTTAGAAATTGAATTTCTTGTTCATACAATTCACATTTTAAACATTTAACATTTTCTGGTTTGGGAGTTGATGGGTTAGAACTTACCTTGGCATTTGATGTCTCTGCCATGAATGCAAAGCAAAGATTCCCAGCTTTTTCCAGAAACGATGCAGAAGTTGCTTTAGACTCTACTTCGTTGACTTCTTCAACTTTAGCAGCCTCTGCGGGAATTGTCGAACATGGAGATATTTGAGGAACATTTGACTCTTTTTCGTGATCCTCCTTAATCTCCAAAGATACCACTTCAACCTCAGGTTCTCCTTCATGGACTTCAGCAGCTGGTTCATCGACAATATATTCTTCATTGGTCGAGGAAACAACAGACTCTGTTTCAGAGTTTTCATCTACTATTGTGACATCAGCCATGTTGATGCTCAAGTTCCATGTCTCGCCTTCATCCCCTTGAACTGCAAGAGCAGTTTCGTTGTTGATGTCGACGTTGTTTGCTGCGGTTTGATTTTGAGGGACCAGTTGTCTCTCAAGGTTGACAGTTGCAGCTGCTGCAGCAGGAGTGGATGATGATGAAGTGGTTCGGAAGGGATATTGGTGACCTTCCCTTCTTGGCTTCGAGCACTCCTTGGCAAAGTGACCAAGTTCGCCACAGTTGTAGCATTTTACTTTGTTTTTATCAAAGCCGAACTTGGATTTGTTGTTTATTGAGAGGGCCTGACCTGTTTTCTTCGTCCACTTTCTGGCCCTTCGGAACGCACTGCCAAGAGCCCACATAATGTCTATGCGTTCCATATCATCTTCGTCAAGCTGTTCATAGTCATCGCTGTCCAGATGACTATTTCCTAGCTTACCCGCCACCATTAAACTGTAGGACTCAATTATCGTGCCTAGAGTTGCCATGTGTTCTTTGGCAACCTCCACTGTTACTGTTCCCAAGCCTTCAGTATTCAACGTTGCTTTCTCCGTTGACTTGGGTCCGGAGTTAGTACTTGAGTTTCCAGAAGTTAATGGTGGGACGGAAGATCTCGTTTCAGTCCCCTTTGATTGATTTGACGTTGAGGAGACAAAAGCGGTCTTCATCGGAGCATGATCAGTTGAATCTGACATAGGAGGTTTTGACATGTAAAGTGATTTGTCAGAAGTTGATCTCGGTTTTCTGGAGGAGGCTCTTAGTTCAGCCTCTTCGTGTCTGATTTCTTTAATAAAATCAGACAGGAGAATAGTCTCCAGCTGATGACTTCTTCTCATTACTGTCAGGAAGGTGCTCCAGCTAGGTGGAAGTCCTTGTGCAAGACATCTAACTTTCTCAGTCCCTGTAGTTTTGACGTTATAGGACTTGAGTTCTGACATTAGATGGTAAAATCTCGACAGTAACGACTCAATATCTTCTCCCGACTCTGGACTAAACAGATCAAATTCACGCTTGAGCTCCCGTGCGTGAATTTCTCTAAGGGAATCAGATCCTTCACATCGGTCAACCAGTGCGTTCCAAAGAGTTGACGCTGTAGTAAACTGGTTAAACTGATGAAAAAGATCAATGGAGAGTGCTTGTGATAGTAAGGAGAAGGCTTTCTTCTCAGCATCGAAGGCTATCTTTTGTTCTTCAGATAGCCTAAAGTAGCTCAACGACTCACCATCATCATTCGTTGGATGCACCCAACTTGTCTGGACAGCTTCCCAAAGTCCAGGATTTACACCTGTTATATGAATTTGAAATCTTGTCTTCCAGGTTGTAAATTCGTTTAAAGTCATTAGCTTTGGTGGCTTGTTATAGCTTCCCGATTCAGAATCACTTTCGAGAATCGATTGAATCCTCTTGTTGGTACTCGAACTTGTAGCCATCTTTGTTTCTTTGCTTTAACGTTGAACTGTTGATCGAATGAGTTTGATTCGATCGGATGAGTGACCTATTCGATCGAATGTGTTCTGGTTCGATCGAATGTCTCTCTGAAATACAGATCTGATCTTCCGAAAGTTATTCGATCGAATGTGAATCTGGTTCGATCGAATGGGTTGAGAAGTTCGATCGAAAGAGTTTCTGGTTCAATCGAACGGGTTCTGACAGTCGAATAAGACAAAGATCGAATCGACGGATCGAATAAAAGACTTATTCGATCGAATAGTGACTAATTCGATCGAATGAACAAATCTGGTTCGATCGAATGAACTAGGAGTAATTCTCGGCGGGAAAAACTGATTCGGTCAAAGTTCAAACTTGTTCGATCGAATAGGAAGGCTATTCGATCGAATGAGTTCCAAAAATAGACTGGTTCGATCGAAATTTCTGGAAATTCTAAAATTAGAAGATTTTGACGGATTTTCGAATTTTGAATCAAAAACACGAATTTTGAAAGATCCAGAGGCAAATTAAGATCGAAATATGACTTTTAACACAAAAACAACTTAAGACCAACCAAAAAACGGATCAAAACCACCAAAAATACGAAGAACACGAAGAACGCGAAGAACGTTCTTGACGAAACTCGAACTTTTAACACACAATTCTAAGATCAAAACACCAAAATATGACAATTTTAACAGTTTTTGACAAGAACACGACGAACACCAAGATCAAAAACACCAAAAATTCGGAATTTTCCGGCAAAAATTACGATTTTCGCGAGAAAAACACGAATTTCACCACGAATCTAACGTGAATCAAGAACCAAAGGCTCTGATACCACTTTGTCGGACCGGTGCGGGACACGGTTTCCCAACGATTCACGGGGCAACGTGTTAGAGTGCGGAATCCTCTAACACGGCGATTCGGTGGTGATCAACAACGCACGGTTACGATTCCTAAGACGGTTTGACACCTAGGGACGGAGGAAAAGGCCGACACGACGAAGATTGGCAGAGAGGTTTTTCGGCAGTAGCAGGTTCGTGACTGTGTGTAATGTGTGCTCTCGCTCGTGAAATTTCCTAAGTTTCGCTTATATATCGAATACTGATTCGATCGAATGAGTATCTCATTCGATCGAATGAGTCCTGGTTCGATCGAATCAGTCACTGATTCGATCGAATCAGTTTCTTTTGACATTTTCAGTCCGTTAACTTGGTTTCACGATCGTTATTTTCATATCGAACCATCCTGATAGAACTGGGGACATATACATGACATTTCATGTCCTAACATGTTTCTTGCATTGCTATAACACCAATTTGTCACTGAAAAATTGACAACCTCCTGAAGTAGACTTTCTGCTCATAATGCACCCATCATAGTCACTATCCGTATAGGCAACTAGATCAAATGACTGGTTCTTTGGATACCAAATTCCCAGATCAGGTATTCCTTTCAAGTATCTAAAGATCCTCTTTACTGCATTCATTTGAGAAACCTTAGGACTTGATTGGAATCTAGCACAAACACATACAACAAACATGATATCTGGTCTTGAAGCAGTCAGATACATCAGAGATCCAATTTTTGCTCTGTATTCATGTTCATCTACTGGCTCCCCCTTTTCATCTGCAATCATTTTCTCATGTGTGTCCATAGGAGTTGAAGCAGTTTTTATATCATGACATTTGAACTTGTCTAATATGTCCTTTACATATTTAGACTAGTATATGAGGGTACCATCAGCTTTCTGTTGAATTTGCAATCCAAGAAAGAAGTTCATTTCTCCCATAGAGCTCATGTTGTACTTGGAATTCATCACCTCTTCAAACTCCCATAGAGGACTGAGGACTTGTGCACAACAGGCAGATGCAGCAATGCACTCAGCTTCTACAGTTGAGATGGACACTGTAGTCTGTTTCTTGCATTGCTATAACACCAATTTGTCACTGAAAAATTGACAACCTCCTGAAGTAGACTTTCTGCTCATAATGCACCCATCATAGTCACTATCCGTATAGGCAACTAGATCAAATGACTGGTTCTTTGGATACCAAATTCCCAGATCAGGTATTCCTTTCAAGTATCTAAAGATCCTCTTTACTGCATTCATTTGAGAAACCTTAGGACTTGATTGGAATCTAGCACAAACACGTACAACAAATATGATATCTGGTCTTGAAGCAGTCAGATACATCAGAGATCCAATTTTTGCTCTGTATTCATGTTCATCTACTGGCTCCCCCTTTTCATCTGCAATCATTTTCTCATGTGTGTCCATAGGAGTTGAAGCAGTTTTTATATCATGACATTTGAACTTGTCTAATATGTCCTTTACATATTTAGACTAGTATATGAGGACACCATCAGCTTTCTGTTGAATTTGCAATCCAAGAAAGAAGTTCATTTCTCCCATAGAGCTCATGTTGTACTTGGACTTCATCACCTCTTCAAACTCCCATAGAAGACTGAGGACTTGTGCACAACAGGCAGAAGCAACAATGTACTCAGCTTCTGCAGTTGAGATGGACACTGTAGTCTGTTTCTTGCATTGCTATAACACCAATTTGTCACTGAAAAATTGACAACCTCCTGAAGTAGACTTTCTGCTCATAATGCACCCATCATAGTCACTATCCGTATAGGCAACTAGATCAAATGACTGGTTCTTTGGATACCAAATTCCCAGATCAGGTATTCCTTTCAAGTATCTAAAGATCCTCTTTACTGCATTCATTTGAGAAACCTTAGGACTTGATTGGAATCTAGCACAAACACGTACAACAAACATGATATCTGGTCTTGAAGCAGTCTGATACATCAGAGATCCAATTTTTGCTCTGTATTCATGTTCATCTACTGGCTCCCCCTTTTCATCTGCAATCATTTTCTCATGTGTGTCCATAGGAGTTGAAGCAGTTTTTATATCATGACATTTGAACTTGTCTAATATGTCCTTTACATATTTAGACTAGTATATGAAGGTACCATCAGCTTTCTGTTGAATTTGCAATCCAAGAAAGAAGTTCATTTCTCCCATAGATCTCATGTTGTACTTGGAATTCATCACCTCTTCAAACTCCCATAGAGGACTGAGGACTTGTGAACAACAGGCAGATGCAGCAATGCACTCAGCTTCTACAGTTGAGATGGACACTGTAGTATGTTTCTTGCATTGCTATAACACCAATTTGTCAACTGAAAAATTGACAACCTCTTGAAGTAGACTTTCTGCTCATAATGCACCCATCATAGTCACTATCTGTATAGGCAACTAAATCAAATGACTGGTTCTTTGGATACCAAATTCCAGATCAGGTATTCCTTTCAAGTATCTAAAGATCCTCTTTACTGCATTCATTTGAGAAACCTTAGGACTTGATTGGAATCTAGCACAAACACGTACAACAAACATGATATCTGGTCTTGAAGCAGTCAGATACATCAGAGATCCAATTTTTGCTCTGTATTCATGTTCATCTACTGGCTCCCCCTTTTCATCTGCAATCATTTTCTCATGTGTGTCCATAGGAGTTGAAACAGTTTTTATATCATGACATTTGAACTTGCCTAATATGTCCTTTACATATTTAGACTAGTATATGAAGGTACCATCAGCTTTCTGTTGAATTTGCAATCCAAGAAAGAAGTTCATTTCTCCCATAGAGCTCATGTTGTACTTGGACTTCATCACCTCTTCAAACTCCCATTGAAGACTGAGGACTTGTGCACAACAGGCAGAAGCAACAATGTACTCAGCTTCTGCAGTTGAGATGGACACTGTAGTCTGTTTCTTGCATTGCCATGACACCAATCTGTCACCTAAAAATTGACAGCCTCCTGAAGTAGACTTTTTGCTCATAATGCACCCATCATAGTCACTATTCGTATAGGCAACTAGATCAAATGACTGGTTCTTTGGATACCAAATTCCCAGATCAGGTCTTCCTTTCAATTATCTAAAGATCCTCTTTACTGCATTCATATGAGAAACCTTAGGATATTCAGGGTCCTCAATTCCTGGTGGCTGAGTTACATACACCTCCTCTTCTATTTTTCCATTTAAAAATGCAGATTTGACATCTAGTTGGAATACCCTTATAATCTTTGAGGCGACATAAGCCAAGAAAATTCTTGTTGCTTCAAGTCTTGCAACTGGTATAAAGACTTCCTCAACGTTAATCCCTTCCTCTTGTAGGCATCCCAATGCAACAAGTCTTGCTTTTTTCATAATCACGATTCCTCATTCATCTCTTTTATTCCTGAAAATCCATTTGGTTCCAATAGCATATCTGTTTCTTGGCTTGTCTACAAGTTCCCACACTTGTATATCTCTGAATTGAGTCAACTCCTCTTGCATAGCTTTTACCCAACTATTGTATTTCAATGCTGGAACAATGTTCTTGGGTTCTATTTGGGATAGAAAGCAGGAGTACAAACAAATGTTTGCAGATTCAGAAGCACTGCTTATTAGTCTTTCATTAATGTTTCCAATGATATTCTCAGGAGGATGATTCTTTTTATCATAAGAGGTTTTAACAATAAAATCATAGATGCAGTAGAATCAAGATTTGTGTCATTGATATCAGGTTCATCAATGATCAAATCAGTTGCTGCATCATGAAATTCTGGTGCTTCTTCATTGTTCTGCTGTGAGGTAGATGCACCATTATTTCCAATATTCAAACTTTGAAACAAGTCTTCAAATCTTTCATTTCTTCTTGCTTCTTAAGTATCACCTTGGTTGCTAGGATCTTCCTTATTCAAGACATGGTCATTTTGATTATCCTGGTTACCATTGTCTTGGACCTGTTCTTGAATTTGTTCATTTATCGAAATTGAGGGAACCTTTATGAAATTGTACTCAAGTCTTTTACAAGAAACCTTGGACCACAACTTGTCCAAATCAATTTTCTTTGAAGATTCTTCCATGTGCACACTGGTTTTGTAATAAGTTTCATCAAAGTCCTCAGGATAAATCTTGAAGGATTTGATTAACTTCTCAAGATCAAACAGCCAAGCTGCTCCATCAACAATATTAAATTGAGTTTCATAAAAAACAACATCAGATGATTCAATCACACTCAAGTGGTCTTTCACATAGACTCTGTAAGCTTTTGAGTGTGTTGAATATCAAATTAAGAAGCAATCCGGTGATTTGGACTGAAACTTGTTGAGATAATCCTTTGTGTTTAACAAAGAACATTTGCAACCAAAGGGCTTGAGAAACTTGATGTAGGGCTTTCTCTTGAACAAAATCTCATAAGGAGTTTTGTATTGACTTTTGTTGAGAAGGACTGTGTTTTGAACATCGCAGGCAGTGTTGATTGCTTCTACCCAAAAGGTAACAGGAAAGAAAGGATCTGCTAACATGGTCCTTGCAGCTTCAATAAGTGTTCTATTTCTTCTTTCTGCAACCCCATTCTGTTTAGGAGTTCTAGGAACAAAGAATTGTTGAATAATTCTTTTTACGTTGCAAAAATTCTTCCATTACCCCATTCTTGAACTCAATCCCATTGTTACTTCTCATAATCTTTACCCTTGCATTCAATTGGTTCTCAACCCTTGTAACACATCCCTTAATCAATTCAGCAGCTTCATCTTTGGTACTTAGGAAATAAACCCAAGTAATACTTGAAAAATCATCAATGATCACCAAACAATATCTCTTTCCACCAATACTTGGTACACTCACATGACCAACAAGATCCATATGAAGCATTTCAAGTACTTTATCAATTGAGTTTATGAGTTTTGTTTTGTGAGACGACTTGTGTTTCTTATCCTTCTAACAAGAAATGCAATTGTCTTCAAGTTTGAACTCTATTGTAGGTAAACCATTTACATGCTCACCTTTCACAAGTTTGTTCATGTTCTTTAGATTTACATGACACAACTTTCTATGCCACAATTTGGATTCATTTTCAGTGGCTTTAGAAACAAAACATGTACCTCCTCTAGAAACAGCTTCTTTCATATTCAGTTCATACAGATTGCCATTCTTTGGAGCCATCATCATAATCATGTCAGGAGGAATTACAAATTCAGATTTGAGGATGAAACATTGTGAATCATCAAAACCAACCTTATAACCCTTATCACACATTTGAGATATATTTAAGAGGTTATATTGTAATCCTTCTACATAGATGACATTATCAAATGACATTTTGCCATTGGTTAGTATGCCTTTTTCAACAATGTTTCCACCATTCTCATCACTCCCAAATGCAACTGGGCCTTCAAATTTTCTTCATAGTTCACCAGTGAAATCTTGTCACATGTCATGTGCCTGGAACATCCACTGTCCGTATACCATACTCCATTGACTTATGTGGACTGTTCCTACACATATCAAAGAAAAATGATCTGTTTGGCAATGAAGTGCAAGCTGAATCAACTTGCAAATCATCAGTGACATGGACAATTGGTGCATATGAGTTGGAAATAGGCTTAGGATCTTCATAAACTACTTCCCAAACATCTGATTCGTCTGTTTCATAGTCACTATCAATTGGGCTTGGTGTTTTCACATAAGGAATTATGCTTTTGCATTCTTGCACCACATAATCCTTTTCATTTGATACATCTGTTACATCTTTTCTGCTAGAGACCTGATCAACACAACTTGGTTTCCACAAGAAACCATGTAGTTCAAATCCATGTTTCATCAGAAACTTCTCATCACCTTTAGTTCTCTTGCCTTTTTCTTTGAGAACACATTCTTGTCATTTTTCTTTCCATTTCTTGGTGAATTTTCTGAATCATCTAACTTTAGTGATCTTGAATCACCCCTTGTAACAATTCTGATGGGATGAGTATTCTTCTTCATAACAACATCATATTTGTTTTGGGAACTGTTTCTTTTTACTTGTTGTATTGTAGTCCTTTTAAATTTTTCTTCAACTACCACAGTAACTTTTTCATTCTGCATAGCTTTTGGACTTTCACCTTTCTTTTCCACTTTCTCACACATCTTCCATTTGCTTAAGTATTCATCATAAATCTTCTTGTACAAACCAAAATCTTGTCCAAACTTGGTTTCATTTGGAACAAAAACTAGTTTGTATATGAACCTTTCATGTGAGGAATCTGTGTGATTTCCATACTCATCACATTTTTTACACCATACATTTCCTTCAAATTTTTCAAGTGAAACTCCCTTGAACCTTTCACTAGGTTTGGGGATTTCAATACCAATATGTGTTTTGAGCCCATCAAAGTCAATTGAAAAGGGCACAAACTCTTCAATCTTGATATCTTTTTGTAACACCATGAAAATTTTGAGTTCAAAATATCATGTTTAAAAGTCAAAGGACCAAAAATGACAAATTCTAAACCTTAAGGTTCAAAATGAAAATTCTGGTTTCCTGACCCATCGCGATACACGATGGATCAGAAGGGAAACCCATCACGTATCGTAATGGGTTGTCTGATACACAAAAATGTGGCTTGCCACGTGTCCACACGTGGCACAACAGTCGCCACGTGTCAACACGTCCTCCACGTGTCCACACTTGGCACAACGCCTGCTACATGGCGCCACGTGGCAGGTCTACATGGTGACTACGAAACGCTACGTCGCGATATGCGACAGGCTTGCCAAGGAGGCCATCGCGTATCGTGATGCCCTACCTCATTTTCCTATATATAATGAGCTCGGTTTTAAGCCTTTCTCACACCAAAACTCACTCACTTCTCTCTCTCTAGCATCTCTCTAGAACCTGACAATCATACCCTCGATCCACCTCGAAAAGCGTGTCATATTACTCGATCTCCATTCCTGATTCCTCAATAATCGTGCCACTTACCACCGGCTTTCTAATCAAGAAGGTGTTGCCTTTCCCGATGTACCAACGACCCACCTCGTGAAGCATGTCGACGAGTGGTGAAGTGTTGGTGTACATCGTTTGGCGTGCCAAAGTGAAGTGTTGAGCAAGAAATGGTTGAAAAGGGTAAAAGGCGTCAAAGTGCTGCTCGATTGTCTAGAGTTATTATAAGTCAACCAAGGCAGGCATAATGGCAAATAAAATAATAATAAAATAAAGGCTTAAACCTTAAGTCGAGGTTATACTCGATACCTCGATAAAATAAAAGAAAATACAACAAAGAAAAGAAAAGAAGGAAATTATGAATATTTATATATATATGTGATTCTTTGTAATAAAATATTATTTAAGTAATAATAACTATTCTTAAATAATAAAGAAAAGAAAAGAATACGTTTCTTAGAGAAGAAGAAACGTAGGGTTTAAAGAAATAAACTAAATGTTTATGTTATAAAAGAATATAAGTTAAAAGAAAGACTTTTAATTTATAAAAGAAAAGGATATGTTTTAACTAAAGGTTTTAAAGTAAAGAAAATGAGATTTGAACTAAAGGTTCATCGAGTGAAAGATTATAAGACTAAAGGTCTTAAGCCAGATTGTATATCCGACTAACAAAAGGTTATACTCGTACTATAAGTGCGAGATAGCAACGGGAAAGACCCTCAGACGGTGTTTGAATCCGATCCAAATCGAAAAGGTGAATACACCCCAACTTTACAAACTTGTTTTAAAACGAGTCAAACAAGTTAAATGAAAAGATTTGCATGATACTAAGTGCCTCTAAAACATTTATAAACAAAGAGTATAAACACTGGCCTCAGGCTATCGTGTATGTTTGTCTGGATCCTTACATATGTGATGGGCACATCACATGGTCACAATTACGCTGCCTGCGGGGAGTATGACCTTGAGTATACGAATAGGTACTCAACTAGTCGAACGCTGCGGTGTTTGCTGGGGTTTCGAGTGTAGAGACTCGAGTTTATGAATTGTGTTGTTTTAACTTGGTTATTCCTAAGCCACGATGGGCCGAGACCTACGTAGTCTCGAGGGGTGATTAAGTAAAAGAAAATATTTTTAGCGTCAGCATATTCACCAGCATTCGTTGCTGGTGTATTTTCTTAACATTTTGCAAGTGATCAAGGTTAGAGCTTGGTATGACGAAGTACTCAAGATATCCGATGGCTCGGATCTTTTTGTTAAACTTAAATAATCTTAATGGTGGTTTTGTAATTAAAACAAGGAACTTTTAAATCCCGTCTTTTGTGTATGTAAATATTATATTTTAAATCCACATGTTTCTAAAGACTTCCGCTTTTAAACGTAACTCTGATTTATTTTCAAATGTGGTACCGACATATTTGTCATACACCTAGGCCGAGGTTTGGGGTGTGACACTTTTCTATCAACTTTTCCTTTCACAAATTTGATTTTCTCCATCTTTATAGGCATCTCATCCAGACTCCTTTGTACCTGGTTTGTCTTCTCTCATACTCGTCAACAGTTTCAACCTCACCAATGTCAAACAATTATTGACTAGAGAAAACAGTGTACACTGGAATAAATTTATCACTTGAGAAAGTTTCCTTTGGTTTCTTTTTGTTGTTATTCTTGATTTTCCTCAACACTTCTTTGCTTGGTGGCTTTACTGCATTGTATGCAACCTTAGACATTTTTGAACCTTCATATATGTCAATTGACACATGTTCTATTCTCATCTTCTCATAATATCTTTTCACCTTTGGTGTAGCAGGTGGTAACAATGGAAGTTGATAAAATTTGTCAGGTTTTCCATTTCTTTTGTGCTTGACACCTTCATCAGTTGAACTTTCATCACTTGTATCAACCAAATCATCTACATTCAGACACTCATCATCAAAGTCATCCTCAGAGACTTGAATTCCAACAGACTTTTCATCTTTCACATCTTCTTTCAGAACAAACTCTCCTTTTTCATTTACTTCAACCATATTTTAATTATTAATAAATTCCTCCTTGTCTTGAAAAACATCCCTGAACTGGTTAAGGTAAGCCTCCCTTATCTCTTTGTCAACCTTTAAGGTGTAGTTGTCATTGAAAGATGGAGGCACTGCTTTATACTTATCTTCCTCTTTAATTTTGTTCAGGATGCCATTGATATTACCAGTTGACACTAGATTCTTCATATATTCATTTTTCACCTGAAGTTTGGTATATTTCACTTTCTCTTCTACCACCATTGTTTTCAATCCTTCAACTTTAGTGACATACCTTGACTGAATTCTGTAGCTATACATACAGTCTTCTTCTAGGCTTTTAATTCTATCTACATATGCCAGATCACTTGATTCATAAACATTTATCATGCTCTACTTTCTAAAGCATTCACTTTCCAGTTTTCATATCTTCAACTTAAAGTATCAATGATTTCAAGTAATTCAGGTGTTGAGTTTGAATGTACCTGTGTTGAAGAAGAAGAAGATGCTTCATTTTTTATCTGAGCCATCAATGCCACATTTGACTTGCTGATGTCATCTTCATGATTGCTCCAATCAAAGTTCCCATCTTGTTGGTTAACTGCAAGTGCAACAACCCTTGATTTCTCAGTTGATTGTTGTTATTTATGTTGGTGTTATTGTTGTTGAGAGCATGTGGAGGGTTTTAATTGGTATTTCTTTGGTAGCTCTGATTTTCGGGAACTACTTGTTGATTATTCTATTGGGGATGTAGGTAGTTCTGGCTAAAGTTGGGATTATTGTTGAAATTGTTGTTGTATGATCTTGACTGTCCTTGTTGGTACTGGTTCTGGAATTGGTTCTGATTTCTTGATTGGAATTGCTGACTTTGATTGTTGTTAAATTGTCTTGGCAGATTGCATTCTCTGGCAAAATGTCCAGGTTGTTGACAGTTATAACAAATGGCCTTTGACTTGTCAAACACAATTCTTTCATTAGGTCTTGATAAAAGGGATCTGCGGGTCCTATTGTACAACCTTCTACTTCTCAAAGATAACATTGCTCCTTGCCACTTCAAGTCCATATCTTCAAGATCATCTGCATCAATCTGTTCTAATTCATCTTAAACGATGCTAGTGTGAACCATAATCTTTGCTACAAATTCATTGTGCGAGTCTGTAAACATTGTAAACAATGCTTGGTACTCATTTCCTTGATTTCCTTGATTTTCACTTCCACCACCAAAAGGTACATGTCCTCTTGCCATTGAGGCAGAGTCATCATCAATAAGCTGAACATTAAACCTTGACTGGCTTTCTTGATTGCTTGAGCTCCCAACTACAAATCCTCTTGGTGTTACACCACCATACTCACTTGGTTCTTCAATTATTGGAATTTGTTGCTGACTTTTAGTAGATAAATTACCCATGGGAGCAATAAAAGCATTTAATACATGGAAGCAGGGCTTATCTTCTCTGATCATTTCATTCTCAATCATTTCAATTTCAGCAGCTTGAAGAAAGCAAATCACATCATCAAGTTTCAATGTGTCATAATTTGGTTTCCGCCTTATGAACTTGCTTGCAGTATACCATTCATTTGACAATGATGACAATAGCTTCGTATTCAGGTCAGAGTCAGAAACAACATAATCAGTTTTTTTAATCTAAATCAAAATAGCCAAAAATCTCTCCAGCACAGATTTCAATCTCTCACCATCTTTGTATTTAAACCTATCAAGTTGTGGTTTGAGTCTTTCCTTCTTGATATTTTTCAATTCAGTGTTTCCTTCAAACATTTCAAGTATGTCATCATACATTGCCTTTGCTGTCTAATGGTGAGCAACTTTAGTGAGGATCTCCCAAGACAAACCTGTCACACCCCAACCTACGGCGGAAATGCCGGGGCGCGAACTGATTGTCACATCTCTCAAGGTTACTATCATGCACAATATAAGTTTCAATATCTATTAAATAATTTCAAATAAAACAAATATTCATGTACATCAATGTTATAAATAAATAATTAAATTAGACATCCAAAATTAAGTTCTTGTATCTTTTCTCTAACATGCATCCTAAGTTGCTTCAAACAGTCTTGATAATCACGTCACACGATAACCTGCATATGCGTTGAAAATAATATAGTTTGTCAACACAAGGTTGAGTGAGCAACACACCAGTTTAAATATACATATAATATATAACAAAAATATGTAGTTGCAACAAGTCATATGAGAATAACAAATTAACCAAATGAGCAAGTATAACTGAGATGTCGAGAAGCACAAAGGCTAACGACTGGCGAATGATCATACTAGATTAAGATTATGTTGGACCTCTCCGAATGAGGAAGCATACAAAGCAAATAAGCACATAAACAAGTAAGGTATAAGTTGTTAACACATAAGACAAAGTTGCAGTTTTGTGTATAAGTATATATGAGAAAGTATATTTACGCATATGTCCCCAAAACATGAGAAAACAAGTAAAAAGAGGGGAATGTGTTACTCACCTTAGCAATTAGCAAAAGATAAACGAATGCGGTAAGAATGGTAGTAAACAAGCGTTACGCTCTTCGGAAATCATCGATGAGAAATCCTAAATAACAATAGTTGAGAATATAAATATGGATTGTATAACAAAGCTAAAACTAGATGGAGGTTCGGGATTTGATGATCGAGTGAAACCTTAAAAAACCTATTTATTTCATAAATGTTAATTTTATTAGCAAAGTTTTATAGTAATAATCATGATTTAATTGCATAAAATACTTAAACAAATATGCATTAAACTTTATAGATTATAAAGAGATATTTTTTTTAAATTGTTATTTTAACTAAAAATATGATTTAATGTATTTAAATATCATTTTATCGTTAATAATAAGTAATAGATAATAAATAATAATGTTTATATATAATATTTTATAAAACATTTGAACTCTATTTTTAATACGTGAATTAACGTGATGTATATATATATATATATAATAAAAACTTATACACGAGATAAATTTACGAGGAACAATGTCTTTTATAGGTGTCGGTTATATATAATAAGGTTTATTTTATATCTAATATTAATTCTAATTAGTTTATAAATAATTTAATTAAGTAAAACATTAAAAAAATAAAAGCAGCAAAAACGCATCATGCTAGGACTCGAACCCAGGTGGACGGTCGGTATGATGGCTTAACTCAACACACAACCAGCCAACCAACTGCGCTGGGTGTATCAGATGGTTAAAACCAGAACACAAACGTTATAAACAATACACCCAACAAGAACATAAGCCCTAGATAATCAAATCGATCAGTACGATGATTGATGGTTCAATTAACCACAGGGTTAACGTTTGATGAATTAAAACGATCATGTTACTGAATTAGATTACCTTAAACGATGCAAGGACGAGGGTTAATTTGTATAGACAGGCGACGGCCAGAGAAGTTCCAATAAGACGATCCAATAACTACGATAGACTAATTAAATACAGGGCTTTGCTTCGCGATGAAATAATGATTGTGTATGCAGATTTAATTGAACTTTGGTGATTGGTATATTACGTTTTGAGAAACGAATTAGGACGTTGTATTATAATTAGGCATTACGTATCACTTTTAATTGTTTTAACATAATTAAGATCGTCGGTGAGAACAATTAAGGTAAGGAGATTAATATACCCAGATCAATTCCATAATAGACGCGAGGATTAAGGTGCAAGCAACATACATGGGTTACGGGTTTGGTTCCCGGGTTATGGATACAAGTTGGGGGAAATGGGTTTATGGATTATAAAATTCTAGAATTTGCAATAAGGCCCTTGAACTATGGGAAAGGAAACAATAAGGGGTTAAAGTTTGGTTTATGGTAATTTTGTTTATTAATCAAAGTTAAAAGGATATTAAGTATATATATAATTAAATAATATAATATTTTAGTGATTAGTTTAACAAAAACGCAAATGGGTCGAGTAACGGATATAATATATTAGATGGAAAACCCGAGTTGTTACAAAACCAAGTTTCAACATGGCCAACGCTCTATCGTCCACCTTCTTCACTCGTGCTACAACAATATTAATACTGTTGGTTCCTTCAGCAGGCGCTGTGTAAGGTCCGTTTTTGATAGAGGTTCACATTTCAACATCATTATAACAAACAACAGCCTCAAAGAGTACCTTCCACTTAATGAAATTCTCCTGTCAATGCAACCAAGGTATCTTGTTAGTAGAGACATCCAGCTCCTCGTAACCAGACATATTTTTTTATTGTGATTTCAGAATATTTTAGTGATAAAAGTTGAAAATATTAAACAAATTCTTAAAATTCTTTTGAAAAGAAATCAGGTCTGTGGATGAAATCCTCAGATCTGATGTATCTGGTCAAGTAAGAGCAAGATCTAAGATAAAGATTCAAACTTTAATATAAAAGAGAGAAAGAAAACACCAAACTTTGTAGATCTGGAAAAGAAACAGAGTTGCTTACGACACGGATCAATGAAACAGTGCTTCAGCTGACGTCACGCTTCATCTTCAAATCTTCAACAACAAGCAATGGTTCTATACCCAAATAGCAGGACGCAAGCTCTGATACCACTTGTCAGTCCTCTTTCAATATAATAACGATCGATACACCACTTTCTTAACCCACACCGTGAGGTGTTGACAAGATACGTTAATGACTTGGTATTTTAAGCTAAGAAGGATATCATGTTAATGGCGGCATCACTAGCACTATATGTATTGCTTGAAAATACAAAAGTAAACAAAACACAGTCTGTTACTCAAAAGATTTTCATTTATAGTAATATTAATACAAACGGGAATCAATCAGGGTTACAGAAAGGGAATGTTTTGTCAAGTCGTATTCAAAGGGCATCCGTCAATATCAATGTTAAGAATAATATGTCTACATTCGTCGCTTTTTAAGCATGCCCTAATTATTCCTTTTATAGGCCTACCTGACAACTCACTACAACAAAAAGGGCTTTTAGGACCTTTTGTGTGGGACGTTTGTAAAATAGGGTCCTAAAATCTATTTAATAGGACAAATGAGCATTTGGGGTCCTTTTATAATATACGCTACAGAACCGGTGTCCTAAAAAGTTATTTAATAGGATGAATGATTCATTGGGGTCGTATTATTATATAACTTAATAAGACACTTAAAATGTAAATCCTAATAAAGTAATCTATAAGACATGCAGTTGTTGGTGTCCCATTATGTGGTAATGTAATAGGACACTTTATCAATGGAGGTCTTATTATAACATGTAAAACCGCGTCTTTTACCCTGTAAGTTTTAGCCTAAATATACTAACTTAGAAAGTATAAGGACTAAAAGTGCAAATTCTGAAAATCTTCTTCCACCGCGGTACGCGACGGGGTAACAATCAAGCCATCGCGTAGCGCGATGGGCTTGCTGAGTCAGTGAACACGTGTCCAACGAAGTGTCAACACGTGGCACGATATAACATGCCACGTGTCACCACCGCATAAGGCGGCGAAAAATTTCGGCGCCGCGGTACGCGACAAGTCCCAAAGAACCCATCGCATACCGCGACAGGGTCCGATTCCAGCCTATAAATAGAGGGCTACGGGATTGAACCTATTCATCCCAAAATAAACCTCTATTTACACACACATAGCATTAGAAAGCGTGCCCTGTTGCCGTAACAAGCTGACGTGCTGTTTTCTCGTATTTCGTGCAAGAAACGAAGTTATAATCATGTAGCAATCACATAAGCGAGTAAATCAAGATCCTGCCTTTTTCTTATTATCAATCTAAGAATCCGAATTAAGGTAGGAGTTATGTTTAAGTTATTTGAATTATAGCTTAGACTATCAATCGAGGCTATGGCCTTTAACCTTGATCGTATTTTACAAACATTCATTCACAATCAAGTTTTCATAAAATGTTACTTCATGATTAAGTAATGTTAAACAAAAGATGTATTTTGACGGGCTTGTAGTAACTGGAAGGGGGATATCACTAGTAATAAGTTTCTTGCCTAAGGAAAAGTAATTCGTATAAATCCCAATGAACCGAGGGACCCGTTTACTTACTTGGAGCAACTTACCAACGTGATAGAACCTATTAGGCCAAAGCATGCTATATCAAACGTCACATAAAACAAGTGTTTTCATTCACAATCTAAGATAAACGATTTCAAGGTTAAGCTTAGCAATCATAGCTTAATCAAAACATCAATCAAGTATGTATACAAACCTATTGTGTATAGGTTAATATCATTCACAATCAATCAATCGATCAGTCAAGGTTTACAACACCGACGATACAGGTGAATACGTTCAAACCTTTTCAATCAGTCAAAACATATTTATACTCAATGAGACAAAAGGGTGTTTTGTCTTAACGAGTCAATCAAATGTCTACATGAGATCGAGTAATCTCTAAAACGTTATAATACAAAGTAGAGAATAAAATCAACTCAGACCGAATACGCATGTGTCTGGATCCAAACATAACTGTGAAAGCTCAATCAATCAATCAAAGGCAATGAAGCCGCGAGCTTAAACGGTCATGACCAGTTCTCAGTTTAGGGACGTTTGGCTCGGGGAATACCATTGTGTGTGTAGGGCAGTGGTACATATACCGAAAGTAGAAATGCTTCCGCTAAGTTTGTCAAGAAAACTATGTTTGTATTATAATCGTCATTCAAAATGTTTTATTGAGTCATACGTGTTCACCAGCATATAGCTGACGTATTTTTCCAACCCATTGCAGGTAATTAAGCATTAGTAGCGTTAACAAGGATAGGAGTCTTATTGAAGATAGAAGCGCGTACAAGATGGCTCCGTTTTTGATATAAAATCCTTGTAATATGAAAACATATATTTAGTAAACCAATACTCGGGTATTTAATTCCCGAGTAAATATTCAATGTAAATTAATATTATATTCAACCTAAAGTCTTCTATTAAAAATTAACCCATAAACTCTGATATATTTACAAAACAGGTACCAACTTGTGGTCACACGCCTAGGCCCTAAGTTGGGGTGTGACAGGTTGGTATCAGAGTCATCGGTTTCAGCGAATTAGGTATTAAACATTAGTACCTAGGCTTTAACCATTATTATTATCATTATTCGTAGGGATAGATAGGATTGGTAAACCTCCTATCCCTAATCTAACTAAAGTGCAGATGTCTTATACTAACTACTTTGGTCGTAGACACCGAGTAGCCATTCGATCAGTACCGACAAGCATTCACGAACCATCCGATATGGAAAGTAGCAATAGTTACTACACTAGCTTTTTCAATCGTGAACAACCCATCAATCTGGTGTTACCGTATGGGAGCCAACCCGTGTATCTCCCAGGCAGTCAACAATTTCCAATTGAAATCTCTGACAATACCGAGGACAACGTTCCCAGTATTACCCCTCTGACATTCCAACATACCATCCTTCCGAGGAACATGAGGTGCAGAGTAAAATCAAACAAGAAACTGAATCAGAATCATCAAGCTGGATGAATTGTCACTCTGATCAAAAGAGATGGCAATTCGGATCACCACTACTGGGTTCTCAATACCAGATCCCACCGACCATCGCTGAACCAAGTCAGAAACCAAAAATGAGGGTTACAATGCCCCATGAAAAGATAACTTTTCAAGCAACAATCAAGAATCCTTATGAATCCGAGGAAGATCCCGAGGAAGAGGAGGACGAGAATCCTGATTTTCCTCCATACTTAGGACCGAGACCTTCAATCTCCCAACAAGCAAAAGAGATTCGGGAGGAAGCAAATCTTATCGAGGAGTTTTACACCAATAATATCCCCATGAAGAAATGCATGCATACGTTGCTAACCGGCATCTCTATCCACAAGAGAACGCTTATCTCTTTCCAGCCGCATCCGCACCAACGGGATATCCGAACCCGCCAAATTCGGTGATGGACAAGCTAAGAAATGAGAAAGTGGACAAAAAGAGAATAGGGAGAAAGATTGCCAAGAAATGCGACAAAAAGAAAAATCTTGTTACAAAATGGATTAAGGATTAGAAATCATAGCTATGTATTGTTGTAGTTGTGATCTTTTTCTTGTAAGATAAATAATGTGATATAAAGTGTGTCCTTTCTAAAATTTTGTTTTATTCATGTAACAGCATGTCTAAAGCAAACTGTAATCAAGAAACTCAACTAAATAATAAAGGAAAGACTATCGAGGAAAACATTCAAGAAAAAGCAACTGCGGAAAATATACAAGTCATACCACAAAATTATGTGCTTGGTATCCGTGATCTAATAAAAGAGGCTGTGAATCCAATCTATGAAATATTGAAAAATGATCAAAGTCGTACCGCCTCGCATTCCAACAAAAGAACAAGTCGAAGTAAAAACGAATCTGCTACTTCAAAAAGAGAATCAAAGAAAGAATAGAAAAAGGAATCGGAAAAAAAGAAAGTAAGAAAGAGAAAGAACCGAAAAAGAAAGAAGCGAGTGATGAAAGCTTAAATGCTGAGAACGACCTCCGTGATAAAACCAAGAAGTTAAAGATACACGAAGGTTGTGATTTCAAGGTGTTCAAAGTTTATAACCCCAAAGAGTTCCATGGGGATAAGGGAGCGATGCATACCCTCCGATGGTTGGAGGAAATGGAATCGATTGTGCTGATTAGCAAGTGTACGGAAAGTGAGAAGGTGCAATATACCTCCCATATGTTCAAGGGGGAGGCATTATAGTGGTGGAATACCCTGATTGGAATCAAGGGTAGAGAAAGCTTATATAATCTGGACTGGGAAACGTTTAAGGCCTTGATAGTGAAGAAGTTTTGCCCAATCAACGAAATGGATCAGATTCAGACTAAACTTTGGAATCACAAAGTTGTTGGAACCAATCTCAAGGAATATAACACCAAGTTTCTTGAGTATTGTAGAATCGTACCTCACTTGGTCACTCCTGAAATCAACAAGGTGAAGCGCTATATTTACGGGTTGCCTACAGAAATCCGTGATTTAGTTCGTTCACATATGCCTTCCACGACGGAATCTGCCATGGAGTTGGCCGGATATCTGATAGATGGGATGCTTAGAAATCGTGATGAGAAAAAGAAAGATGATGGAAAGACAAATGTGGGTGGAAAGATAAAGAAGACGGAGAATAAAAGAGAAGGGGGATTTGTGTATAGTCGCCCCATTTGCTTGTCATGTGGTAGGAGACATTTCGCTAGATGACTTCGACCAACTAACACCGTTGTATGTGGATTTTGCAAGAAATTAGGACACTCGAAAGAAGATTGTAGGAAGAAGACTGGGGTATGTTTTGAGTGTGGTGAGAAGGGACACTATAGTACTGAGTGCCCAAAGAAGAAGCCAATGACAAATACAGCAGGTGCAAGTGGCAGCGGTGCGAAGACCGATAACAAAAAAGGAAACGCTCGTGTCTTTATGCTAGACACCCAGAAAGCAGCCGATATACTAGATGTGATCACCGGTACGTTTCCTATAAATAATGTTTATGCTAGAGTTCTATTTGACTCGGGTGCAAACCAAAGCTTTATAGATTATAAATTTGGTAGTCTATTAAATGAGCCCTTAGTTAAATTAGATAAACATTACGAAGTCGAGATTGCTGATGGAAATGTAAGTAGAATAACCGAGGCTTTAGATAATGCCACAATTTATTTAGCCAATGACGTCATACCTGTACGATTGTTACCTATGACATTAGCAGGTTTTGATGTAGTTTTAGGTATGGACTGGTTATCGTTTAATCAAGCCCGTATCCTATGTAACGATAGAGCCATCGACATTCGAACACCCAATAACAAAACCATTCGTATAACCGGAGATAAAGAAGGATGAAAAGTAGGAATCATTTCCATGATCAAAGTAAGTCATTGCATAGGTAAAGGATGCCTCGCATTCATAGCCTATGTAACCAAAGAACCCGAACCAAAGAAAATGGAGGAAGTGCCAATCGTGTCCGAATTTCAAGATGTATTTCCTGATGAGCTACCAGGAGCCCCGCCTGATCGGGAAGTAGAATTTAAGATTGACCTCGTGCCAGGAACATCACCAATTGCCAAATCACCTTATCGTCTAGCACCAACGGAAATGAAAGAACTAAAGAAAAAGTTAGATGAACTTTTGGAGAAAGGATTTATACGACAGAGTTCGTCACCATGGGGAGCTCCAATTTTGTTCGTAAAGAAGAAGGACGGATCGATGATGATGTGTATAGATTACCGAGAACTGAACAAGGTCACGATAAAAAACAAGTATCCATTACCAAGAATCGACGACTTGTTCGATCAGCTTCAAGGAGCAAGTTGTTTTTCCAAGATTAACCTAAGATCGGGTTATCATCAATTGAAGGTGCAAGAAGAAGATATCCCTAAAACAACATTTAGAACCCAATACGGATATTATGAGTTCACCGTTATGCCTTTTGGACTCACTAATGCTCCGGCAGCTTTTATGGACATGATGAATCGGATTTGTAAGCCATATTTAGACAAGTTTGTTATTGTTTTCATCGATGACATCATTGTTTATTCAAAATCCAAAGACGATCATCAAGTTCATCTTAAAATCATACTTGAAACCCTAAGGAACGAGAAATTATACGCCAAATTCTCGAAATGTGAATTTTGGTTGTCCGAAGTACAATTTCTTGGTCATGTTATAAATAAGAAGGGTATTCAAGTAGACCCAACAAAGATTGAGGCTATAACCAAATGGGAGAAACCCAAGACACCGACTCAAGTCCGAAGTTTTCTAGGCTTTGCCGGATACTATAGAAGATTCATTCAAGACTTCTCTCGAATAGCTGTTCCATTAACTTCACTCACAAGGAAAGCAGTTAAGTTTGAATGGGGACCGAAGCAAGAGGAAGCATTTGAAACACTAAAATAAAAGTTAACCAATGCACCGATTCTGGCTTTGCCAGATGGGCTAGAAAATTTTACCATTCACTGTGATGCCTCGCACACAGGAAGTGGATGTGTTTAATGCAAGGGAAGAAAGTGATAGCTTATGCTTCGAGGCAGTTAAAAGTCCATGAAAAGAATTACACCACACATGATCTTGAATTAGGTGCTGTAATCTTCGCGTTGAAGTTATGGCGACATTACTTGTATGGTGTAAGATTCACAGTATACACTGATCACAAAATCTTGAAGCATATATTTGATCAAAAAGAGTTGAACATGAGACAAAGGCGTTGGATGGAAACGCTTAATGATTATGACTGTGAGATCATATATCATGAAGGAAAGGCGAATGTTGTGGCTAACGCCTTAAGTAGAAAAGAACATGAGAAACCAAAGAGAGTTCGAGCTCTTAGAATAGAACTTAAAGTTGATTTAGATAGTCAGATCAAAGAAGCTCAGAAGTTAGCACTGGAAGAAGGAAATATTAAGGCTGAAAAAGAAAACGACACAATTGACCAGTTGATAAAAGGAAGTGATGAAATCCTTAGACTTGGTACTAGGATTTGGGTACCAATGGTCGGAAGTTTAAGAGATAAGATTTTATAAGAAGCACACAAGTTAAAGTATATGATGCATCCAGGAAGCGACAAGATGTATCACAATTTAAAAGATGATTATTGGTGGATCGGGATGAAGAATGACATTGCTTTGTATGTAGCTAAATTCCTGACGTGTTCTAAAGTAAAAGATGAGCACCAAAAGCCGTTAGGATTGTTACAACAACCTGAGATACCAATTTGGAAGTGGGATATGATAACTATGGATTTCATCATGAAGTTACCAAAAACTTCTCATCAAAATGATGCGATTTGGGTTATTTTCGATAGACTTACCAAGTCTGCCCATTTCATTCCAATTCAAGAAACGTTTAGTATGGATAAGTTAGCACACTTATATGTCGAAAACATAGTATCCTTACATGGCGTGCCGCTATCCATCATTTCTGATAGAGATAGTCGTTTTACTTAGAATTTTTGGTCAAGCTTTCAAAAGGCTATGGGGATTTGATTAAACTTAAGTACTGCTTACCATCCCCAAACTGATGGCCAAAGTGAACGTACAATTCAAACCTTAGAGGACATGCGTCGTGCCTGTGTTATCGAATTAGGAGGAAGTTGGGACACTCATCTTGCGCTGATGGAATTCTCGTACAATAACAGTTATCATACGAGTATCCAAGCAGCACCATTCGAAGCATTGTATGGGCGTAAGTGTAGAACACCTGTATGTTGGTCAGAAACAGGTGATAGTCAGTTGTCAGGACCTGAAATTGTTCAAAGAACCACTGATCAAGTCATAGAAATCCGAGAACGATTAAAGGCAGCAAGAGATAGACAAAAGAGCTATGCGGACGTTCGTCGCAAGCCATTAGAGTTTAAAGAAGGCGATAGAGTTTTATTGAAAGTGTCGCCTTAGAAAGGTGTAGTCCGATTTGGAATGAAAGGAAAATTGAGTCCACGATTCGTTGGACCATTCAAGATACTCTAAAGAATTATCGACTAGAGTTACCCGAGGAAATGAAAGGAATTCACGACGTGTTTCACGTATCCAATCTACGCAAGTGTTTAACCGACAAAACCCATGCAATGCCATTAATAGATGTCAAGATCAACGAGAAGCTTAAGTTTGTGGAACAACCTATTCAAATAGAAGACAGTATGATCAAGTTTCTCAAGCACAAACAACTCAAGCTCGTGAAAGTCAAATGGGATTCAAGACGAGGACCCGAGTATACGTGGGAGCTCGAGTCAGAAATGAAGAAGAAATATCCCTATCTATTCCAATAAATCTCGAGGACGAGATTATTCAAAAGGTGGGGAGGATGTAACACCGCGTCTTTTACCCTGTAAGTTTTAGCCTAAATACACTAACTTAGAAAGTATAAGGACTAAAAGTGCAAATTCTGAAAATCTTCTTCAACCGCGGTACGCGACGGGGTAACAATCAAGCCATCGCGTAGCGTGATGGGCTTGCTGAGTCAGTGGACACGTGTCCAACGACGTGTCAACACGTGGCACGATATGAAAGGCCACGTGTCACCACCGCATAAGGCGGCGTAAAATTTCGGTGCCGCGGTACGCGACAGGTCTCAAAGAACCCATTGCGTACCGCGATAGGGTCCGATTCCAGCCTATAAATAGAGGGCTACGGGATTGAACCTATTCATCCCAAAATACACCTCTATTTACACACACATAGCATTGGAAAGCGTGCCCCGTTGCCGTAACAAGACGACATGCTGTTTTCTCGTATTTCGTGCAAGAAACGAAGTTATTATCAAGTAGAAATCGCTTAAGTGAGTAGATCAAGATCCTGCCATTTTCTTATTATCAATCTAAGCATCCAAATTAAGATAGGAGTTATGTTTAAGTTATTTGAATTATAGCTTAGACTATCAATCGAGGCTATGGCCTTTAACCTTGATCGTATTTTACAAACATTCATTCACAATCAAGTTTTCATAAAATGTTACTTCATGATTAAGTAATGTTAAACAAAAGATATATTTTGACGGGCATGTAGTAACTGGAAGGGGGATATCACTAGTAATAAGTTTCTTGCCTAAGGAAAAGTAATTCGTATAAATCCCAATGAACCGAGGGACCCGTTTACTTACTTGGAGCAACTTACCAACGTGATAGAACCTATTAGGCCAAAGCATGCTATATCAAACGTCACATAAAACAAGTGTTTTCATTCACAATCTAAGATAAACGATTTCAAGGTTAAGCTTAGCAATCATAGCTTAATCAAAACATCATTCAAGTATTTATACAAACCTATTGTGTATAGGTTAATATCATTCACAATCAATCAATCGATCAGTCAAGGTTTACAACACCGACGATACAGGTGAATACGTTCAAACCTTTTCAATCAGTCAAAACATATTTATACTCAATGAGACGAAAGGGTGTTTTGTCTTAACGAGTCAATCAAATGTCTACATGAGATCGAGTAATCTCTAAAACGTTATAATACAAAGTAGAGAATAAAATCAACTCAGACCAAATACGCATGTGTCTGGATCCAAACAAATGTGAAAGCTCAATCAATCAATCAAAGGCAATGAAGCCACGAGCTTAAACGATCATGACCAGTTCTCAGTTTAGGGTCGTTTGGCTCGGGGAATACTGTTGTGTGTGTAGGGCAGTGGTACATATACCGGAAGTAGAAATGCTTCCGCTGAGTTTGTCAAGAAAACTATGTTTGTATTATAGTCGTCATTCAAAATGTTTTATTGAGTCATACGTGTTCACCAGCATATAGCTGACGTATTTTTCAAACCCATTGCAGATAATTAAGCATAAGTAGCGTTAACAAGGATTGGAGTCTTATTGAAGATAGAAGCGCGTACAAGATGGCTTCGTTTTTGATATAAAATCCTTGTAATATGAAAACATATCTTTTGTAAACCAATACTCGGGTATTTAATTCCCGAGTAAATTTTCAATGTAAATTAATATTATATTCAACCTAAAGTCTTCCGCTAAAAATTAACCCATAAACTCTGATATATTTACAAAACAGGTACCAACTTGTGGTCACACGCCTAGGCCCTAAGTTGGGTGTGACATAACATAAGTTAATAGGATACTTTGTAGCTAAGTCATAAATGTTCGGTGTTATAGGACACTTTCTAGTCGAAATCAAATAAGAACATAACTTAATAGGACATTTTACACTATCGTCTTTTAACTTTAACCTTTATAAGATGCATAATCATTGTGGTGTTATTATAATACACCGTAATAGGACATTTGATATTTTAGTCAAAAAGCATCTGGTTTATAGGACGTTATTCGCTAGAGTTTTATTATAACATATCTTAATAGGACACTTAACACTTAAGTCTTATAAATTTAACCTTTATAGGACGCTTAATCATTGTGGTGTTATTATAATACACCGTAACAGGACACTTGATATTGTAGTCATAAAACATATGTTTTATAGGACGCTTAGTCGATAGAGTTTTATTATAACATAACTTAATATAACACTTGACACTTGGGTCTTATAATTTTAACCTTTACAAGACGTTTAACCATTTTGGTGTTATTGTAAGACACCGTAATAGGACACTTGATATATGAGTTATAAAACATCAGTTTTATAGTACGCTTATTCGCTAGAATTTCATTGTAGCATAACTTATTGTGACACTTGACACTTGGTTTTATAACTTTAAACTTTATAACACAATTAATCATTGTGGTATTATTATAATATACTGTAATAGGATACTTTATATTTGATTCATTAAACATCACTTTTATATAACGCTTATTCGTTAGAATTTTATTATACCGGTTGGACTGCACGTTTGATGATCTCCCTCACCAGTGACAGTGGTGAAGCCTGCGATTCAAGTCTATATTTTAAATAAATATGATTATCAAAGAAAATTTTAACTTACATTTGGCACCAATGTTGCATTGTAGCATCAAGAAACCCTTTCGCTAAAGATTGTGACATCGCCTAATATTCGACGTTGTCAATAAGGATGATGAATTAGTTCCGGGGTACATCCCCAGAGGCACATTATAATTATATTATATGTTATATTATATATTAAAGGAAAACCTAACTGCTAGTTAATTTTGCAAATTCACCAGCGGCCAACACTGCGAAGAACCACACATGTACATCTCCGGCAATGGATCGTTCGAAGACATAGGGAGAGAAAAGGAAGAGCTACGGTTTGGTGAAGGTAGAGGTGGCTCGACGGCGACAGCCAACATGTGTTCAGTTAGTTTTTCTCCAATTAATTGTTTCTTCACCATTGATACACATGTAACTGATAGTTAATTCGTCATGTAGAACAGTGATTTTGTAGTGGAGGAAGTACTTTGATTAAAAAAATTAGAAGTTGTAATTGTGGGTTAAACGGTGATGGTGGTATACAAAAACTCTTTATAGGATAAAACATTTGTATACATGTTAAATAATCCAGTCCTGTAGGTTGGGGTTTCTTCACCAAATCCCCTTTTCCCACAATTTGCATTTTTTTTGGGTTTGTTTATTTCATCTATGTAATTTGCAATTGAGTAGCTGGAAGGGTAGCATGATTGTTTAGAAATTGTCAATTATTTTTTCTTTTATGTTTCTTGTATGGTTAAACTCTGATTAGTCTCCATTCTTGCGATTGCTGATGTGGGTTTCAATTTAACCTGCAATATTTAATGTAGTTTGGTGCACGTTTGATTGTTAATTTATAATCCACTTCTTCGATTGCTGTTTGATTGGGTGAGATTTGCCTTTTTTATTTCTCCTTAAGTTCTATTGGGTGGTTATTGTGTTTCTACAAGTAATTTGGGTGTTTCATTTACATTCGATTTCCATGATTTTGTATCATAATATGTCTTCCTCTGTATTTCTAATTGTCATTTATGTATCGCGATTTTATAATTTCGGTGTTTCATTTTCCATGACTGTGTATGGTTATACCGATTTGTGCTTAACGTTTGTGTTTATTTGCTTTAGTTTTAAGAAATATTTTTACAACATATTGGTTACTTGCAACATGTATAAATGTTTAATTTTTGTTTTAGATATAAAAGATGAAGGTAACAATTCTGTTTCCTTCCCATTTATGTTTTGTTTTGTTTGCTGTAGTTTGTTATTTGCATTTATGTTTGTTTGTTGTTTAGAATGAAATGGATTGCTTCATTTCACCCACACGGTTCTCAGTTTACAACATCTTTATCGCAAAGTCAATTCCATATGTCTGCACTTCTGTTCGTTTACTTTTCTTTCATCATTGGATTTTTTTATTTTCTAGTTTGCCTTTCTATGTTGTTTTCTTTCCATTGTCGGTGGCCTTAATTGTTGTTTTTCTGAAATTTTGTAGGCATGTCAACTAACTTTGTTAAGTTATAAACAGAGGTTTTATGGTTTTTCATATTGACCTGTATTTTTAAGAATCGCAGCTGATCAGAAGTTGATTAACAATTGAGTTGCAGGTACACATCGGTCCATTATAGTTGATGTGTTGTAGTATGTGTTATTTGCTGCAAATTGTTTTGGTGCGTTTACATATTATTTAGGATTGTGTTTTAAAAAAAAAGTTAAAAGAATTGGGCATATGGATAGATTACTTATGTAATTTCCTAATTGAATATTATTAGAAATTTTGCAATTTAATGATCTACGTCCGGGTATAAAACTTCAAAATATATAGCAACTAAAAAGTTAGCGGTGTTCATGGTACGGTTTTGATGGTTTTCAAGTTAAACCGTAAGCCTGACCGTTAGTAATGGCTTTGATAATCGAAAACCGAAACGAACCACTGAAAATAAAAACCGAACCAAACCGAATCGTTACTAACGCTTTGGTTTCACGGTTTGGACTAATTATGTCTCTATAAAAGTGCATAAAATATAGAATGAAAAGGTTGTCCAAAATGAAAAGGTTGTCCAAACCGAATCGTTACTAACGGTTTGGTTTCACGGTTTGTATCATTGCTATTACACGTATTTATCCCTACTGCATATGATATGTATGATTTGATCTGCATACTATAGTTGTAATATCTATGTTGATCCTGTTCATATATTGCTAATGTGTTACCTTAACTTATGGTATTATTGTTTATAATCTTATCATTGAATAGCTGTTTCATTTTCACATAATCTATGTTGCAGAATTGAATGTCTTCCCAAATCCAATAAACGTTACTGTCGTATAGTTTGTTGTTGGCCGTGTCATTGTGTTGCTAATGTGCTCATTAAATTTTCATAAACGACCAAAGATTAACGGTGCATGTACACACATGTTATGGATTATATATTTCTTAATATTTTTATTTTGATTGGATAGCATCACACATTCTGTTAATTTGTGCGACTGCGTGTTATGCGAGTATGTCCTGGAAAGTGAATTTAGTTACCTAAAGTTAAGAAAAATTTACCTCATTTGTAAAACATCAAAAACTAAGACAATTGGTATTTGGAGCACACACCTCTACCTCATTTGTACAACTGCAAAGTTAAGGAGATATGAAATTAAGAAATATTACACAAATGTACCTCATTTGTGCAGCTAAAGGTCATTTGACTTTTTAGCTCAACAACTTACTTTTAAGGTTAATAATTGTATGTCTTAGGATATGCTACTTTGTATAATATACATCAGTTCATGTTATGCTATGCTAAACCCCAATATCTTTCATGTTGTGTTTTTATTTGTTAACTTTATAAGTCAAAAGCGTAAGTCATTTGAATTTTTGGGTCAAACAACTTAACATAACTTACGAAATGCTACACTGTATAATGTACATTAGTTAATGTTAACTTACGTACATATTATGGCAGGTACTTCTGGCCTTCATTTGGGGTTTTGTGATTATAATTTTATTTTTTCTTTCTTGCATGTTATTTTTTCTTTCTTGCATGTTTAATTGTTTTTATAATTTGGTTTGAACTTTAAAGCATTGTCTAATGATTTCTTTTAACTTATTTGTTGTTACAGAAGATGGTTCTTACGATTGAAGGCTTTAATTAGGCTACTTGGGTGGTTTAAGGTATACTTTTTCTTATTTAAGTCTGTCGGTTGTTCAGTATTAATTAAGCAACACCAGTCAACAACAAACTGGTTCCCATCAATGAAACTGCAACAGTGGCATATACAACAAGCCAACCACCGGAACAGGTACTTCAAGGCACAACGCAGAACACGTAAGAAAAAAGTGCGAAAAGACAACCCACCTTTAATGAAACAGGTATCAAATGTCACAATCCTATTATACATACATCATTTTACAATAGCAAAACAGTAACACATTGTTAAACATAAACAGGGGTAAGCGAAACGAAAAAATCAAGGAACCCAAACTGGGATGTAATCTGAAGACAACAAGCTTTTGCAAGAACGCAGCTGCCTAAATCGATAAATAGAAGGAAATACTACAACAATCAACAAATTAGGCAGTGTGTATATGTAAATATTAAATTATAAATTCGTAGGTAAACTTTTGTAACGAAATTTATAAACCAATGCTTAAATGCAAACCCACTACATAACAAAACAATTTCACCGAACAATCGCAACCAGAGTACATCGGCGCAACGCACCAAGGACAAAACTAGTTAAAATAACTGCAAAAGCGTCCCAATATGTTTTTTCTGGGACGCTTTTTGAGTTAATGAATATTTTATGCAACCATAAAATTGGTTTAATAATCTTATTTGGGATATCAGGACTTTTTTCTTGGTACTAAAATACCTATAATGTTACATCATAAGTGTCCTATAAACTAATTTATAAGGACGCTTGTATGTGTATCAAAAGATTAAAGGTAGGTAAGTACATGTTAAAACATTGTAAAAGTATCCTATGTTTTTATTGGGACGCTTTTTGGGTGTTAATGGATATATTATGCGACCATAAAATTGGTTTCATAATCTTATTTGGGATATCATGACGCTTTTTGAGTTCCGAGACTTATTACGACCCTTTTATATGAAACGTTTTTCTCGTTAGTCCTATTAAATGAAATGTCCTATAATATAGCATTTTAGGACGCTTTTGTGAGTACTAAAAAGCCCTTTTTGTTGTAGTGACTGTCGTTCCTTCTAGAAACCCTAATTAATGATACATTTTCAGTAAGTCATATTACAAAATGTTCTAAGTGTAAACCAGGTCTTCGGGTAGGGTTTGGAGCCTTTGTCTTCTACGCATAGACCTGGTAACCAAAGTGTGTTGGGGAACAGTTCTCCGGGTAGATTTTACTTAGAATATTTTGATTAGAAAATATTCATCTAGCAGACTTCAATCTTCTTGACCATAGCAAACTTTTCTCGATATGATCCAACGAGCAAACTTGTTCTTCAGAGATCCTTTCAACTCTTGTTAAAGAATAACTTATTTAGCAAACCTGGTGGTAACACTGTAGATTGCTCGGAGTTGAACCTTGCCTGAAAAATTCCTTAAGATCATTCTTTATCAACTTTCTTCAAGCATACTCGAACCATTGTTTATTAATGAATACCTTGCTAGATCTTCCAAAGTACTTGGCTTCAAAAGCTTGGTTAGCCAGGAGCTTACTCGGAAGCAAAAACTTGCTTGGTTATGAAGAACACCTTGCTAGACATTGTGAACCCTGCTCGGATAGTCACTAAAGAAGACTTCAAGAAGATAACTTTGCCCGGAAGGCAAAATACATTGCTAGGTTTAAGTAAAAGCTTACTCAGATGTCCAAGTGTGCCAGATGTCCATACTTAGCCATTTTCATGGAGGTTGAGAAGATTCCAATCTTCTTTTAATCCATTTTCTCATCCCAACAGTATGCCAAATGAATGCTCAAGATCCAAAGGCATTAGAAATAACTAATAGTTTAGTTAGCTCTTGTAAACTGTTTGTAATCTCGTTTTAAACGAGAAATTTTGTAATCATATAAGGATATTTAAACCCCTAACGTATATAAAGAAAGATATCAGCATACAGATCGTGTCTTTACACAAGAATGCTTATATGCAAAGGAAAAGATATAGTTAAATCTCGAAAATTTTCTAAATACAAGAAACTATGTTATTTAACAATCATCATCTATAGAAAGATGAAATAAATGAATTAAACAAAGACATAAGAACATGTCTTTTCAAAGAAGATCAATTATCCAAACTTCGAATGTTCAAAGAAATGATTAATGGACATAAACGAAAGAAATCTATCAAGATCATGAAGTAAAAGAATATCATTACTCAAGTATGAATATCTTGAAAGGTATCAAGATGAATAAGTTTAAAGGATTCGATAGACTGAATCCAAGAAGCAATCTTGTTAACATCAGTAAATGTTAAGAATACAAAAGGTAAGGTAAATAGTTAAACACAACTGGCCACTGTGCTTAGCAATTTACAATTATTTATGATATTCTGAACTATTAACTGAATGCATCATCCAAAGATGTGAGTTAACAACAAATCATAAATTGCAACCATGCAAACAGTTCAAGTTAATCTCAAGCAGCAAATTAGAAAGAGTCTGATAGCTAATCGATAAGCAAGAAATCACTCACAACGAATCTCGAGAACGAGATTCATTCCAAGGTGGGGAGGATGTAACATCCCCCAAATTTTGATCAAAATTTGACAACTTAGGAAAGTTGAAGGATCAAATTTATTCTTAAAATTAAGTGATGGAAAAAAAATAAATAAAGAAATAAAAAGGAAATAAGGAAAGTAAAAATATTCCATAAAAAACTCATCCCATGTTTTAGATAAAGGAAAATCTATCCCACATGGAAAGATGGAAGAAAATGGAAGCATTTCACATGGGTTTAAATAAGGAAGATAAAACTCATCCCACATGGAAAGTGGTAAAGAAATGAAAGCTCTTTATAAGGAAGAAAGTTTCCATAGTAATATTCTTTTATGTCAAGCATGCACCAAGTGGTCCTAGCAGAGGGTGTGGAGACCCGACGCGCACGCGCACAGGCTTGAGATCGGGCGAGGACTATGGCGACGTCGAAGGGCGCAATGTGGCTCTTTGATGGCGCACTTTGCACTTGAGAGCCGCCTTAGTATTTTTGGACATTCGGAGTTAGACCCCGACGTGACAAGCTACCAAAAGACAAGAGACCAAAAATGAAAAAAATATATCCATGGATCCATCGCGATACGCGATGAGTCCAAGAACAAGGCCATCGTGTAACGCGATGGTCCATTATGAAGCATCACACACATGTAGCATTCAAGTGACACGTGGTAGACCACGTAGCAGATGTATCAGGCCATGTGGCGACACGTGGAAACCTCTGAACTATATGAGTCATCGCAATACGCGATGACCATAAGAAAGGGTCCATTGCGTATCGTGACGGACCGGATTTCAATAAATAGAAAGGGTCACGACATTCATTCGACACACCAAAATCCCACTTTCTCTATAGAATCACTTTCTCTCTCTACATCGTTTTGTGTGCCAAGAATCGTTTGGCGCGTCGAACCTCGTAACCTGTGTCAAATACCCGATTTTTCCTCGATGTGTGTGCCACCCTAAAAGAACCCAAAATTCTTCCTCGAAGTACATGCATGACCCGGCGACCCTTGAACAATGCCTCAATTTGCGTGCCAAGAAAGGTAGATCAAGAATACCCCGACATTCGTGCAAGTGCGGAAGTGTTGCCGAAAGTCTAGGTAATTATTAAGCTAAGCAAGGTAGGAGTTCTGACCAAATAAAATATTATTATTCCAAAGGCTTAGACCCTAGTCGGGGGTATAGCCTAGACCTTGATCAAATTAAAAGAAAATAACTAAATAAGATTTCTTTATGTTTAAGAAATACAAAATAATATACACACGAGTTATAGCAAAAATATAGTTTCTTCATAATTAAGAAACCTAAGCTTTTACATACAATTGGTATAGTTGAAATATTTAAGAAAAGTAAAAGTTTACATACAAAGGTTATAGTCAAAATAGTGTCTCTTTATGATTAAGAAACATAAGAATTATAAAGAAAGATTATAGACAATGACGTTTCTTCTTGAAGAAGAAACATATCATATACATTTATTCTTAAAGAAGAAATATAGTACTTGATTAAGAAAATAAAGAGAAAGATTTAGATCTAAATATTTTATTCACACAAAAGATCAATAAAGGTTTAAAGCTATCAAAACCAGACTAAAGTTTTGTAGCCAGATTAAAAGACGATCCGGATATTTATATATACCTAATTTATTATAGGTCAATCATTCATTCATTCACAAAGATTTTCAAACGAGATCACCACATCATTCAGAAAAGACAATCAGAGGTGAATAACGTTAAACCTTTTTCAGTCAAGATAAACGGGTTGTTTATCTTAAACAAAGTCAGTTAAATAAAGATTTATGGGATTACGTGATCCCTATTAAAATACAACATAGAAAATAAAAGCAACTCAGACCGAGTACACATGTGTCTGGATCCAAACATAATTAATCTAGTCTATCAATCAAGGCTACGTGGCCGCAGACTAGGGATCGTAATAAAAGTTCTCCAATGGGCGTCAGTTCCCGAAGAACCGTAATTGTGTGTGTATGGCAGTGGCACAATCCCAGAAATAGACGTTTCTGTTGAGTGTGTTCAAGAAAATATCTTTTCAGTCAAAGAAAAATTTATTAAATTGTTTTTAGAGTCAACGATTCAACAGCAAATCGCTGACGTATTTTTCCCCAAACCTTACAGGAAATAAAGTTAAGCACAAGTAGCAAAAAATTAGAGTCATTCAAGAAGATAGACACTCACACGATAGAGATGGCTCAGTTTTAAATCATTAAAATATTGTAAAAATATTTATGATTTTTAAAATCAAAATGAGGTTTATAAATCAAAAACTCGGGTATTTATTATCCGAGAAGCTTTCCAAATAAATTAAATATTTTTATAAATAAAGGTTTATAAGTAAATTAATGTTTCAAAAGATATATTAATATTTTATTATAAACGAATCACTTGATATTATCATCTGATGACCGAGCTAAATAACTACTCCATTGAATACAAGGAAGAAGAGATAGTAGAAAAGCTTATTGATGCTCTCCCACCAAAATGGGAGATGTACACTGTTCTGATGAGAGAAGACAAGGACTTTGATAAGATTGATTTGGAGACGGTGGTAAATAAGTTACGGAATTTTGAACTAAATATGGCTCGAAAAGAGACACCGACTGATCAGGTTTAGGATCCGGGAATGTATGGTGCTAAAGTCACTCCAAACTCAAGTTCTAAAACAGAATCCACAGCCTACTACTCAAAAGGGGAACCAAACTCCACTCCAGATGGTCATGTGATTCTCAATATGGATGGTGACGTATGTTTCGTAGCAGGAGGTAGTAGTTCCTCAAAACCTCAAACTACAACTGGTAATTTCTCAACCAATGCTTCTAGCAAGAACTACTCACAGATGCATATGAGTGTGAAATCAGCTGAACAACAGTTTGCTCTTTATGCGTCCTTCATTGCATCATATGAGAATTACATAAAAGGAAAAATAGTCGACCCTGCAACTTTGGATGAAGACTATGATCAGATCGACGCTGATGATCTGGAAGAAATGGATCTGCAGTGGTAGATGGCTATGATAGTAAGAAGGGTAAAAAGATTTATGAAGAAAACTGGTAGAAAGTTCATTGGCGAAAGACCGGGGTTTGATAAGTCAAAAGTTCGTTGCTATAACTATAAGCAAAATGGTCACTTTGCTAAAGAGTGTACAAATGAGAGGGTCGAACCAATCCAAAACAGGCCTACTCAACAGAATGGGAGTGGTAGTGAAAATAAGGCAATGGTATCTCAACAGAACGATGGATACAACTGGAATATACAAGTTGAGGAGGTGTTCGAACAGGCAAATCTGGTAAACATCGAAACTGGAGGAAGTGACAAAGAAATGGGAGAAGATCAAGCATACATGGCAGAAGTGAATGATCAACTTTCAGAGGTAAGTTCTGAACTCCATTGTGAGAAATGTGAAAACCTGTCTGATCAATTGAAAACATTAACTGATCAGTTTGTTAGTTTGGAAACTCAACTTAAAAACTTAAAAGAAGAACATCACTATTCTAAAACTAAAGAAAACAGTTACTCGGTAAAAATAAAAGCTAGTGAAAAGGATATCAGAAGTCTTAAAGCAACCCTAGCTGAAAAAATACAAGTGATTGATCTTAGTTATGAAGTGTTGGAAGAAAAGACCAAACTAATTGCTGAAAAAGATAAACAGATAGCTAATTACCAGGTAAAAGTGGTGGAAATGAACAGAAAAATTGAACAATTTAGAAATTCTTCTGCTATGTTAGATCACATTATAAGTGTTCAACGTTCCCCGGTTAACAAAGGGGGAATTGGATTCTCAGAAGTACCACCACCATACAATAATAACTATACTTATGATCCTAGTAATCAGCAATCTGCAAATGTTGACAGTAGTCAGACAGTTCCAATAAAGGTTTCTGCTAAAGAAACTGAAGTTAATGAGAATGAAACAAGTAAGACAAGTTCTAATGTCACCAGTTCTGCATCTAATTCTGTCTCGTCAGATTCGGACAAGTCGTCCGAATCGGGTGAGATAAAAGAGGAAGTTGTGTTACTAAAATGAGGGGAGGACTATAAGTTTGATGAGAAGAAATCTTCCATAAATCCGTTCGTCCCACCATATGTGAGACAAACGGATAGTAACGCAACCTCGACATCTGCAACAACTTTTGAGACGAAAGTTCAAAACAAACAAAATAGTCTGAACAGAAGTTGTTTTAGATGCAACAGGATAGGACACCATGTCGCTGACTGTCCTTTGAAACAGAGAAAATCTAGAAATATGAGGCCTACTAAAACTGAGAATAAAACGAATACAAATTATGATGCTGGTAAGAAAGTGAACACACCAAATTTCAATCATTGGACTAATCCAAGATTTCAAAGAAACCAGTCTCGTTTTTTCCTGGTAAATTACCAAACCAACAATTATAATTCAGTTAATTCACGAAGGTTTGGATGGCCTCATAGCCAGTCATCTAGAAATTTTCCTTTCAGAACTTATAGAAACTCTCCTCAAACTGACTTTGGGCAACCAAGGTACTGGATGCCGGATAACAGGTTTAATCAACCCAAGACCAGAAGGTCTTGGGTCCCCACATTTTAATCTATTTCTTTAATTGTGCAGAAACAGTCAAACAGGGTTGTAAACAATATGTGGGTTGTTGACAGTGGCTGTTCCCGGCACATGACTGGTAACAAGAAATTGTCACGTGATTGGAAAGTCATACAAGGAGGAAGAGTGAGTGTTGTAGGTGAAAGTGAAAAGAGTATTTCAGGCGTTGATATGGGAGAAAGGATGGACACTCAGATGTTAACTGTCGAAGAAGAGAGCTTCACGCATAACTTAAAGGTTGAAGATAAAAGACAAACCGTGGATTATGCTGAGAAGAAGTTAATCGTGCTTGAAAAGGTTGATTCTAAGAATATTTTTGCCGATCTTTTTACTAAAGCGTGTGACCGATCCAGTTTTCAAAATCTTGTTGAGCTTAATGGGATGATCAATCCCGAGAAACCGTGTTTTCTCTATTATTTTATCTTAAAAAACATCATTATCGCTTAATTTATGTCGGTTGCTCAAGTTTGAAGGACATATCCAAGGATATGGTTGGTCCTTACTTCTACGTGTAAATTATAAGGATAGCCATTAACTAGATGACTGAAAGTGACCGGGGCGGTTTATGATGGGTTTTATTCTTTCGCTTAAAATTAGTCGTTCATACTTAGTCAGAGGGACACACACTCGTATGTGGTCGGTCCGGTTGATCCTTTGGATCTTCAGGATAGCCGTTTACCTAAAGACTTTGACTTGATCGGGGCGCTAGAATTTTAAAATTTTCTTTTGGGGAGATGATATAATTTTTCAGTCTATAACTTCGTAAGAAGTTTCAATGCGGTGTTAAAATGAAAATTGATCCAACCTTGGAAAGTGATAGATAAACTGATTTTGTGTGCTTAACTGGTGAAGTAATTAGGCCTAAAAGACTCTAGAACAGTCATTGTATGTTATGGTAGCTTTCTATGGTGCGTAAAAGTAGAAGTGATACAAACTAAATCTTCTCGATTTAATGTGAAGAATCATTCTGAGTTGTGCATGTCTCCATATACATCTTTATGAATGATAGGCAGAAAAGTGATTACCCAGTTATACACGAGCCCGTGAGTGTTCTGATTCCCACGAAGATAGTGTTATGTAATCTGCAGTGATCCAGATTCGGGATTTGCAGTTATATTAGACTTGCAGTAGTATTATTGTCTTTAACAAAAAAAAAATAATATATATCTATAGTTATCATTGTTTGAGCCTTTGAAGCCAGTCTCTTTACAAATATCAAGAAAGAATATTTTCTAAGTATAAGATATATCGGGAAGACGAATCTGAAGTTTGACGTGTGCTCATTGATTAATCAGACACTACGGGTCGAAGTCAACTCGGGGTGACTTGGGGAAAGCCAAATACGCCTTGAGAATAGATAGGAGGCATCACAATCTCTCATGTGATGTCCATCTAAATTTTGAGCTTAATTGAACCTAATATGTATCACAGAAGCGATGAAAACCATACTAAGTTTGATACCTGCCTACAACTTGTTTCTCTATGTCATAATACTGCTGAACATGGATCCGTGTGACAACCTCTTAATCAGTATGATTCCTGTTCGGATCTTTTCTAAAAACATGCAGGGTACAATCAAGACTGAAATTTGATCCCGTCCTGTTATTATGTGGTTTGTCTTATGGTTTTTCCTCTTTAATTTCTTGGTTACTCGTTTTTGATCTTTTTCAAAATAATTCTAAAATTAACTTCGCTATGGCGAAGTTTTCTAAACCAGCGAAGTTGATTTAACTTCTTGGGTTTTCCAAAGGGTTTATAAACAAGTTAGGTCAAAATAGGTCAAACTTTACTCTTAAAACCCTCGGCGAATTTAATATCGGAATCAACCTTGATCAAATCTGGTTTTGTTCACTTATTAAGGATATTTATCATATGCCGTTTGCGTTTAGTACTTCTCTGATGGATTCCGAGCGGATTGTGTCTCTGGGGGAGACTAGTTGCAAGGGTGATGAGCTGAGGACAAAGAAGAGACAAGACAGAGACGATGATCCCAATGCATCAAAAGGTGCAGGTGGTGAGCTGCCAAGAACTTCACAATCTCTTGGGGCTTCCACATCTCAGGGGAGTCCTCTGTTTCGGTCTGACTTAGAGGAAGGTGAGATACTGGAGGATAATGTGTTGGGTGATTCTGCCTCAGGATGCAATGAAGATTATGCCTCAAGATGCGTTGAAGGATCTCAAGTGGTGGTATGTCGACTGCCAGACTGCTGAAGCTGTGATGGAAGTTACTCAATGATAAGAAATACCAAAGGGTGGTCTCTGTCTGCGTGAGACAAGGCGTTCATGCTTGAAGATGGTGGGTACGTGATTTTTTGATTACAAGACACGAGAAATATGTTAAAGATATGAAGCTACTGCCAAGGGGGAGTCTGTTGGTGCATGGTGCCAGTAGTTCAGTATCTCGTGTTTAGTTGTGTCTGTAATCGTTTATATTGTTAGTTTATATTGAACGTGTTATTGTATGTTCGCTAGTGTGTTAAGCGAACTTGAAGATTAGCGAAGTTAAGACAACTTCGCCTAGTATGTTAGGCGAAGTTGTCGAGTTATATAAACACATAACTTCGGCAGTTTATGTAAGTTTTGGGAGAGCGATTAGTCTTGTGATTCTTTGAGTCACGTGTTTGTTTCTTTGGCTATTACACTTCGCAATACAACAAGTATTATCATATATCCTCGTGTGTTTATATAGATTCAATGTGTTAATTGTCTCAACATTCGTATCATATACGTGGGGATTCCACACCCTCGTGTTACGAGATACTCCTGTGTAGATCCGGCTGGGAACCTACAATCCTAGGTCGCCCTTTCCTAGCTACTACTAGAGCTCTCATTGATGTCTGCACCGGCTGACTCACTCTTAGAGTTGGATACGAGGTTGTGACCTTTGATATTGGGAAATCCATGTGACACCCAGAGGATCATGATGACGTACATTACATTGATACCATTGATTCTTTTGTGTGTGAACACCTTCAGGACACGTGTGAGGCGAGTTCTCTAGATACTCAATTGATTAGTGGAGATGGTTCTAACCTTGCCATTGATCCTCTACTTGAGGATATGGTCTATGGTGTAGACCACATGCCTTCTGAGTGTTTGGAGAAAACTGATGATGTTGATCGTGTTGCCGAGCCTAAGGCAAAACCTTCTGTTGAGGACCCACCATCCATTGATCTTAAGGAACTTCCATCCCATTTGGAGTATGCTTTTTTGGAGGATGGGTCCTGCTTGCCTATTATCATTTCTTCAAGTTTGTCGAGTGAGAAGAAGGTTAAATTGCTTACGGTTCTCAAAAGGCACAAGCATGCGATCTCTTGGGAGATCATGGATATAAAAGAGATCAACCCATCGTTTTGTACCTATAAGATCTTGATGGAGGAGGATTACAAACCTGTGGTGCAGCATCAAAGGCGTCTCAACCCTAATATGCAAGACTTTGTGAAGAAAGAGGTCATCAAGCTACTCGATGCTAGGTTGATTTTTCCAATCTCTGATTCCCCATGGGTGAGCCCTGTGTAGGTTGTCCCTAATAAGTGCGGTATGACGGTTGTGATGAATGAGAAAAACGAGTTAATTCCTACTCGTACCGTCACAGGATGGAGAGTTTGCATTGATTACCACAAACTCAATGACGCCAAGAGAAAGGATCATTTTCCCCTCCCCTTTATCGATCAGATGTTAGAACGACTGTCGGGAAAAATGTTCTATTTTTTTCTCGACGGCTTCTCTGGATATTTTCAGATCCCCATCTCTCATGAGGATCAAGAAAGGACGACATTCACATGTCCCTATGGCACATTCTCCTACCAGCGGATGCCCTTTGGATTGTGTAATGCCCCAGCTACGTTTTAGAGATGTATGGTGTCTATTTTTCATGATACGATCGAGGACTCCATGAAGGTTTTCATGGATGACTTTTCTATTTTGGGAGTTCTTTTGATCATTGTTTGAAAAATTTGGAGAAAATGTGGGCCAGGTGCGAAGAAGCCAACCTTGTTCTTAATTGGGAGAAATGCCACTTCATGGTGAAGGAGGGCATTGTGTTAGGGCATAAGATTTCACAGGCGGGGCTTGAGTTCGATCGAGCGAAAATTGATACCATATCTAAGCTTCCGCCATCGAATTTGGTGAAGTCTATTAGGAGTTTTCGTGGTACGCGGGTTTTTATTGGTGATTCATAAAGGACTTTTCCCAAATCGCCCGCCAGATGACTAAGCTCCTCGAGAAGGATGCCCCGTTCGTTTTCTCCTCCGAGTGCCTTCGTGCATTTGAGTTGTTGAAGGAAAAATTGGTGAACTCTACTATCATGGTAGCCCCAGACTGGACTCTTCTTTTTGAGTTGATGTGTGATGCTAGCGATTTTGCAGTCGGGGCAGTTTTAGGTCAAATACGGGATAAGCATTTTCACCCGATTTACTATGCGAGCAGGACTCTAAATGATGCGCAGGAGCATTACACGATACCGAGAAAGAGCTCCTTGCGATTGTCTTTGCATTCCAAGACCATCGTGTTCATGGATCATGCAGCACTTCGTTATCTTTTCAGTAAACAAGATGCGAAGCCAAGACTCATTAGTTGGATTTTATTGCTGTAGGAGTTTGACATTGAGATCCGTGACAAAAAAGGCGCTGAGAATGTCGTGGCCGATCATCTTTCTCGTCTTGAGTGCTCAGCTTCATCGGAACAAGTGCGGGTCTACATAAATAACAATTTTCCCCACGAGTTTATCATGCATGTCGAGACGCGAGATGAAGATTATCCTTGGTTTGCGGACATCTCGAATTTTCTCGCGAGTGAGATCGTTTTAAAGGGCCTTACTCACCAGCAAAAGAAGATATTATTTTCTGATGTTAAGCATTATTTTTGGGAGGATCCTTATTTGTTTCGTGTCGGAGCTGATCAGCTTTTGCGCAGGTGCGTGTATGGTGATGAAGCACGCAAAATCCTGAGTCATTGCCACGAGGGCCCGACCGGAGGACACCATGGAGCCACATCCACCGCAAAGAAGGTCTTTGACGCTGATTTCTTTTGGCCAACCATCATTCGTGATGCTCATGACATGGTTCAGTCCTGTGATGCTTGCCAAAGGGTAAGCAACATCTCATCACGAGACAAGATGCCCCAGCGACCGATTCAGGTTTGCGAGGTTTTTGTTGTGTGGGGCATCGATTTCATGGGACCTTTCGCGACTTCATTCAACCACTGTTACATCCTAGTAGCCGTTGACTATGTTTCAAAGTGGGTCGAGGCGAAAGCCTTGCCTACTAATGACGCTTGGTCGGTTGTGAAATTCTTGAAGAAGTTGTTTTCTCTCTTTTGTGCCCCAAAGCATTGATCAGTGACCGTGGGACACATTTATGTAATGCCCAGTTGGAAAAAGGCATTGTCCCGATATGGTGTTCATCATCGCTTCTCTACACCATATCACCTGCAGACGAGCGGACGGGTCGAGGTCACCGATCGGGTATCAAAAGAATCCTTGAAAAGACGGTTAGTCAAAATTGGTGTACGAGAAAGCATGTCATCTCCTTGTTGAGCTCGAGCATAAAGCTTATTGGGCTTTGAAAAGTGCTAATCTTGATCTTGCATGTGCGGGCAAAAGCAGGTTTGGTCAGATTCATTAGCTTGAAGAATTGAGAGGCCAAGCTTATGAAAATTCTAGAATTTACAAGGAGAGGACTAAAAAATTCTAGTATTGTGGATTTGGCTCTTTTGTTATGTTATGGATTTGAAATTGTTGTGTTTACCGAGCATGTCATGGGCATATTTTGGTTTGTTTTGTTTTTCTTTGGTTGCTTTACCAGGTTGGTTGTTGAACGCTTGTGGTCGCATGGTCGGGTCTTTGGATTGTCATATTGCCGAGTCTTAGGAGTCATATTCTGGCAGTTTTCTGGATTTCAGGGGAGTTTTCTGTTCTCTCTTTGCACTTTACTTTTATAGTTTTTTGTTGTACATCGAGGGAGTTGTACAATTCAAGTGTGGGAGGGATTTGAACTTTGTTTGTTTAAAATTAAACATTTTTGCAAAACTCCTAAATAAATTTTTGTAACAAATAATAACCATTAAGCAATTTTTAATTCAAACTTTAATTGCATTGTCCTGAAGCACAAATGTTTATGACATTCAAGCCGAAAAACTTTAAAAAGACATACCATTAAACATGACAAACAAAAAGATTCACATTCTTACTTTGCAAAAATTACCCATTCCGCCCGTTTCTGTGAGTTAGCCTCGTCAGTTGTTTTTTCTCATGTTTTTGCTGGAAATTGAGTGAGTCGGGTAAGTTAGTTTGTTTTTCATCTTATTGTCATGTATTTTATCACTTGGGAATATTAGAAGCACAATGCTATCTCCCGAAGTGTTTTATTAGTTTGTATTCATTTGTATAGTCTTTATCAAAAAAACAAAAAAAAACTATAAAGAAAAGAAAAAAAAGAAAATAAAAACAAAAAAAAATGTTGCAAGAAAAGAATAAGAAATTTAGTTAATCCTAAATTGATGAAGTTTGATTATAAAGAGCAATTTTTGATTAGTTAGCTCTCGGTTCGTTTAGACCACTTGGTTTAGTTAGTTTTTATTTATAGCTAGCTTAGTTCTGGATTTTCTAGCCTTTTAGCCACTTTTCCCAAAAATTCCCCACCCTATCCCTAAGCCAAATTACAACCCTCAAGTACTCGTGTTTTATACAATGTATGTGTCGGTTAGATTTGATCCTTGAGCAAGCCTATGCTTTGTCTGGTCATCGTCTTGGCATCGAGTGTTCTCAACATACAATATTACATGTATGATCACTAAAAATAGCCGAGTGTATGAGTGAAAATTGTGAGGGGTGAAAGGTGGGAATGTAATGGCAACAAATGTAATGTTTTTTAGACTATGTCTTCATCTTTAATAGGCTTGTTTGGAAACATCAATAGTGCTTTCTTGTAAATCATTTAAAAATTTTAAAAATTTTGAATGATTATTGTTTTATTTGCTTTAGGACAAGCAAAGTTCAGGTGTGGGGATGTTTGATGTAACACAAAGTGTACACCTTTAGCATCAAATTTCCCTCTGATTTTGGTAAAACTCCATGCAAATTCGTTGTATTTAGTACTTATTTGAGTTATTTATGAATTTGCAGGTCCGGGCGCCTGCCCGACGAAGAAACGATGAAAAGATGGCGTTTTTCGGACAAAAATCAAGAATCTGTCAAAAGTGAATGACCATGCTAAGAAAGTGCATGACCATGCTGAGTAGGTGCATGACCATGCTAAGAAAGTGTATGACCATGATGCCCAAACTGCACCATCATGCACTTTATGTGTATGATGGTGCACCTTTATTGGAAACCTTGCACATCTGATACCGTGCCAAAAGTGCATGACCTTGCCGAGAAAGTGCATGACCATGTTGAGCAAGTGCATGACCATTCAAGGAAAGTGCATGACCATGCTGAGAAACTGTACCATCATGCACTTTATGTGTATGATGGTGCACCTTTATTGAAATTCGTGCACATCTACTATCATGCCAAAAGTGAAACTGCACCATCATGCACTTTTTGTGCACCACCGTGCACTTCCGAGGGCACGGGCCCATGCACTATCCGATGCCGAGAACAAGACATATCAACTTTGAAAGTGCACTAGCTAGTGCCGGAAATGCACAACCATGCATTTTTTGTGCATGACCGTGCACTATTTTGGAACCCGCAACTCTAAGCTGCCGAAAGTGAAAGTTTGAGTTACCCAATTTGGCGCACGACCATGCACTTTTTGTGCATGACCATGCACTTTGTCCAGAAGTTTATAAACACTTATTTTCACTTCATTTTGGTGTGTGGAGCCTTGGTGATTCTCTCTCAACTCTTGAAAATTAGTTTATGTGTTCCTTAAAAGTTCGAAGGCTTCCACCATCCTCAAGATCCATCTTTCCATCCTTCAATCCTTGCTTGATCTTAGTTTTCATTCCTTTGTTCTTGAACATGTTTTGTAAGCTTATTTTTAGTTTGATTGTATTTGTATTACGCCTTATGGGATAATTACTTTTGCTATCTAGAAAATATTGAAACTCTTATTAATGTGATATATTATCTATGCATGATTTTGGTAAAGTGGTTATCTTTCAAGAATATGGTTGAATTTATAAGTTGATATTGATGGTGTTCATGCTTCTTATAGTTACATAACCTTGTTAGTTTTGCAAATGTTTAGGCATTCATGTTGGAAAACTATGTTCTAGATATTTTTGTTGTAAACTTTGAATGTTCATGTAATCTTTGTTTACATTGGTAAGGTTGGAATGACTAGTAAAAATTAGCTTGGTTATATAATTTTGACAAACAAGTTAGTTTATCCCTTGATTGAAAACCCATCATGATGATTATTTTCTAGTATTAGGTTGCTTTATTGAAATCTATTATATATGTTTAGATTCATGATGTTTTGCCATATTATTGCTATTTTGTCATAGTAGAGTGAATTTTGTCAAGGTAGTTTGTTGGATTGATTGTTTTTCTTGTATTTTTACTTGCCTTTTTTTTCATTGTATGCTAGTTTAATTAGTTAAATATTAAAATCAAGATTTGTTTGTTTGTCATTTACAAAGATTTATTACTAGAAAGTTGCCGTGTCCATGGATTGATACTCGGTTCTTGCCGGCACTTTATTACAAACGATAGGTACACTTGCGTTTCGTGTGTGGTTTAGTTGTAGGTGAAAACCTATTTTAAAACCCGATTTGTGTGGAACTTTTACTTCAATTTTTATATACATATTCACACACGTCACCTACTAAGTTTCATGCAAAACCGACTTCGTTTACCCGTTCTTTTCACAAACCGAACACTACTCATTTTACCCGAAACGAACCAACTAATCCGTTAACTCACAAGTTCATTACTTTATCAATAATCAAGACCCGTTCTATCATCTTACCAATTTACATGCAAATCCGTACACGAAAAGTAAACTTTTTTTAACAAAAACGTACCTTTGAGGTTTATGTTTGAAATCACTCGAATAGACCAAAACCATATCAAACGAACTCGGAATTGAGTGATTCAAGCGGCCAAGAACCGTATCTCCCCGATATACAAACCCATATGCTCTCCATCACCGGAAAACGCTGCTACAATGGCCTAAGGAGCTGAACAGTCGCCGGAATATTCATTTTTGTGCTGCTACAATTTTGCTGATAAAAACCAGACATCCTGAGACCTGATCGAAGATCTGATCAGTGGGAATCTTCATTTATATGCCATGAACACTAAGTTAAAATTTGATACCGATCCGACGGTTATATCTTCGGGAATCATCGTGTCTTTGTGGACATTTCTCAAAAACGGGAATTGGAGAAGTGTGTGTTTTTGAAGGTGTAGTCTATGGTGTAAAGATTGATGGAAATGAAAAGGATTAGGGTTTAAGGGGTATATGTACTTCCTTAAGCCCATGGACCTTAGGCCCATCTTTCATTTTCAATTCATATTTAATTCCATCTTTAAAGCCTACTTAACCTTTCATCTTTATTATTTTATTATTTCGTTTACTAACTCAAGTAAACTTTTTCATCATAATTAAATAATATATTAAATATCAATTCTAGAAATTTCAGGATGTTACATTAGACCATATAAAACATATCCTAATTTAAAACATCATAAAATCAAGTCTTCGGATGCCAGCCTCTTTATTCCTTTGCCATGTGCCCCTCTTCAAGCCAGCAGTCTTATTCTGCTCACCTGCGTGCATACTAAAACTCAGTTACGCTGAGTAAGTTCTAGTTGATCAAGCAACATACAATACATTCACCAACTAACTTATATGTATCCGAAGACACATATTACTTTATTAATATGCTTTTACCTCATTCATACATATACACATACACACTTTCAATCATACTTTATACTTTCATACTTTCTTATATACCTACTTATACACTTTAAAGAGCCTTTCACCCTACTTTCCTCGAGTAATATTAGGGCCTGGTTCCCTCTTTCCTCGTGTTGGGATGAGAAAAGGCTTAAAGAAAATTGGAATATTCTCAACCTCCCTGAAAATGGCTATGTATGGACACCGGGCACACTAGGCCTCTGAGCAAGCTTTTACTTAGCCTAGCAAGGTATTTTGCCTTTCGGGCAAGGTATCTTCTTGAAGTCTTCTTAAGTGTCAATCTGAGCAGGGTTCACTTTGTCTAGCAAGGTTGTTCCCAACAAGCTCTTGGCTAAACCAAGCTAATGAAGCCAAGTATTTTGGAATATCTAGCAATGTTATTCATTAATAAACTGTGGTCCGAGCATGCTTGAAGAAAGTTGATAATGAACTATGTTAAGGACTTTTTCAGGCAAGGTTTAACTCCGAGCAAGCTACAGTGCTACCATCACAAGTCTATAGTTTTACCAGCACACTTGTGTTTGCTCAATAAGTTATTCATTAACAATAGTTGAAGGGATCTTTGAAGAACAAGTTTGCTCGTAGGACCATATTGTAACAACCCAGCTACCACCGCACCATAATATTGTCCGCTTTGGCCGGGACGTACCACCATCGCCTCACGGATTTGCTTTTGGTTGCCCAGGTGGTCACCCATCCTCATACTTCTCCCACCTGAGCACGCTTAACTGTGGAATTCTCCTCTCATCCACTACCATTAAGCGCCCAAAACGCGTTATGATGGGGAAGGTATCCACCTCCTTATAAAGAAGGCTTAGTTCTCCTTCCCAACCGATGTGGGATGTCACAATCCACCCCCCTTAGGGGTCCAGCGTCCTCGCGGGACCTGGCACCACCGGTCCGGCTCTGGCTTTGATACCATTTGTAACAACCCAGCTACCACCGCACCATAATGTTGTCCGCTTTGGCCGGGACGTACCACCATCGCCTCACGGATTTGCTTTTGGTTGCCCAGGTGGTCACCCATCCTCATACTTCTCCCACCTGAGCACGCTTAACTGTGGAATTCTCCTCTCATCCACTACCATTAAGCGCCCAAAACGCGTTATGATGGGGAAGGTATCCACCTCCTTATAAAGAAGGCTTAGTTCTCCTTCCCAACCGATGTGGGATGTCACACATATCGGGCAAAGTTTGCTATGGTCAAGAAGATTGAAGTCTGCTAGGTGAATAATTTCTAAGGAAAATATTATAAGTAAAGTCTACCCGAAGAACTGTTACCCAACACACTTTGGTTTCTAGGTATGCTCGAAGAAGACATAAGCTGCAAAGCTTACTTGAAGATCTGTATTACACTTAGAATCTTTTATAATTTGATTTACTGATTATGTATCATTAATTAGGGTTTCTAGAAGGAATGACAGTTGTCAGGTAGGCCTATAAATAGAATAATTAGGGCATGCCTAAAAATCATTCGAGTGATACGATTAAGAAAGCCGTTATTATTCCTGACTTTAATAGTGACGGCTATTCTTTAATATGTCCTGACAAAAAGCATTCTTTTTCTGTAACCCTGATTGATTCTCGTTTGTAATAATCTTTCTATAAATGGAATTCTTTTGAGTAACAGTCTTTGTTTATTTACTTTCGTATTTTCAAGCAATATATATTGTGTTAGTGATTCCACCGTTAACACGATATTATGCTTAACCTAAAATAGCAAGTCGTTAACCTGTCTTGTCAACACCTATCGGTGTGGGTTGCGACAGTTGTATAGTGATCTTTATACGGGACCGACAAGTTGTATCAGAGCTTGTGTCCTACTATTTAGGTGAAAAATCGTTGCTTGTTGTTGAAGATTTGAAGATGAAGAATGGCGTCAGCTAAATCCACCGTTAACACGATATTATGCTTAACCTAAAATAGCAAGTCGTTAACCTGTCTTGTCAACACCTATCGGTGTGGGTTGCGACAGTTGTATAGTGATCGTTATACGGGACCGACAAGTGGTATCAGAGCTTGTGTCCTACTATTTGGGTGAAAAATCGTTGCTTGTTGTTGAAGATTTGAAGATGAAGAATGGCGTCAGCTGAAGCACTGTTTCAATGATCTGTGACGTCAGCAACTCTGGTTCTTCATTTTTCTTTCAGATCGACAACCTTTGGTGTTTTCTTTCTCTCGTTTATATTAAAGTTTGAATTTTTATTTTAGATCTTCCTCTTATTTGACCAGATACATCAGATCTGAGGATTTCATTCACATATCTAATTATTTTTCAAAAGAGTTTTTAAAAGTTTGTTAAGCTTTTCAACTATTGTTATTTGTTTATACAAAAATCTTCTAAAAATCTAAAAAAAATGTCTAGTTATGAAGAGCAAGAAGTCTCTACTAACAAGATTACAAGGTTGTATGGACAGGAAAATTTCATCAAGTGGAAGATTCTCTTTGAAGCTATTGTTTGTTATAATGATGTTGAAATGTGGACTTCTATAAAAAATAGACCTTATACGCTTGATGGAACAAACAACAATCTAACGGTTGAAGCACAAATGAAGAAGGTGGATGATAGAGCACTGGCCATGTTAAAACTAGGTTTGTCTTGGGAGATCCTCAGAAAAGTTGATCACCATCAGACTGCAAAGGCCATGTATGATGCTATACTAGAGATGTTTGAAGGTAACTTAGAACTGAAGAATATCAAGAAGGAGAGGCTGAAGCAGTAACTTGACAGGTTCAAACACAAGGATGGTGAGAGACTCAAATCTGTGCTGGAGAGGTTCTTACCAATTATGAATGAGATAAAAAAAAACTGATTACGTTGTGTGTGACTCTGACTTGAATACAGAGTTATTGTCATCATTGTCAAAGAAATGGTACACTGTGTAACGCCCTGAAATTCGATTGGTAAACTAGGATCGTGAAATCATCGGAAACTATAGACTTTGGGATTCTGGACGATAAGTTCGGAACCCATATCATTGGAAAAATCTGCTTTTATCATTTAAAATGTTTATTTTATAAAACGACATTTACGCCTGAAAAATATTAATTTTTATGCTTTCGAAAAATTAAATGTTCTTATTTAAAAAGATTTCAAATAATTATTCGGAAAATGGTTTTATAAAAGTTTTGCTGAAAAAGTTTTAGTTTGTTTAAAAACTTATGAACTCGACTAGTCTTGACCCGTCGGTAGCCTAAACCCGAACCCGAGTCACCCGAGTATTTAAGCGGAAAATCAAGTATTCTTACACCATCTCTTTCATTTCCACCAACACTTCCCACCCAAACACTCTCATTCTAGAGAGAGAAACTAGAGAGAGAAAGTCTTCAAACTTCAAATCCGAGTCCACAAATCTGTTTGTTGTTATTCTTGGTAAGATCTTCTTGAAAATCATCCATTTTCATAACCATTTTCGGCCTCAAATCGAGCAAAAACACCCACTTTCGTTTCTAGAGTTTTCGGGTCAAAAACCGTCTTGTTTTGGTGTCAAAATGCAGGCTTTTGTGTTTAAAATCACTAGGAATCGATAGCCCTTTCAATCCCGAGCATTTCCATGTCAAAAACTTCGATTTTGGGTCAAAAATCTGGAAAATCTGAAAAACCCGTAGGTTTCTCCGTCGCCCAGCTTGAAGGAGTCGAATCAGACTCATTCGATCGAACCAGTCGATCGAATCAGTCCAGCCGATCGAATCAGTCCAGTCGATCGAATAGGAAAGCAACCGAATGGTCTCCAACTCATTCGACCGAATGAGTTTCGTATTCGATCGAACGAGTGTCTATTCGATCGAACAAGTTCCATGTTCGACCGAACGAGTTTTTCCAACTGGTTCGACCAAATGTGTTTCTAGTTCGATCGAGTGTGCCACAGATTCGATCGAATGTGTGTCTATTCGATCGAACGTGTTCCTATTCGATCGAATCAAGCCAGAACCAAGCTGTTTCGTCTTTAAAACCCAGTTTTTGCTCGAGGCCGCGTAAGCTCGTTTTCTTAGACTTATAGCACGTTGTTAACCTTATATTTATGTTCAACTCTAGGCTAAGGAGATCTATTGTAGCACCATCCTAACCCGAGATCAAGGTGAGTTCATAGCCCCTATTTAAGCTTTTCAAAACTATGGGGTGGAAACATGGTAACTTTACACGTTTGGATAAAATCATTTATGCAAACCCTCTTTAAACTATAAACTTTTGGATTTCTACACACGTGCGGAAATCCACAAGCTTTTTAAGAATCTATAAACTTTGGAAATCTATGAACATGGGGAAAACCCATCAACTTATGGAGATCTGAGAACATTGGAAATCAATGAGTATGGGAAATTCTATGAACATTGACATCATGGGAATGGGAATCATATTCATATCATCATAGTCATTGTGTCAGCATGGAAATCTAGAGATCAAAGCATCATGAGTTGAATTGGACGCGAGAGTCTATTCTACTCTCGGTAGAACTCGCGACCATGAGTGGCACTCTATTCTCGGTGGCACTCGTAACTCATGGGATTTCATACTAGTCTCGGTGAAATCCATAACTCTTGAGGACCTATACTAGTCTCGGTAGGGACCAAGGGAACCCAGGATTCTTTGGGGAGCCTATCCTACTCTCGGTAGAACCTAGCTGAGTCCTGGATGACAAGAACGAGGTAGTCTTGGTTTAAGCCTTGCGTAGGATCAATCAAGTCTTGTGTGATCATTGAGTTTCATCATCATTCATCATCATCATCATTTATTCACCATCATCTTGGATACTAGTAAACAGTGGGATCTTGGTGTTGGTTTATCTAGTAAACTTAGCATGCTCAAATCTATATGTCCTTATTTATGCTTAACTGCTATGTGCTACATGTACCGTTGGGAGACCACAAATCTTTGAGTAATCTTATCACAAACGACTCTAATGGGAGAATAATAAGCCCGCCGAGAGTCCAGGAGAACATTTCATGTTTTACTTACTACAAAAACCTCTTTGGGAAAACCAAGAGACCTTTTCTTACAAACCATCTTAAAACCGGGTATTATATCCAAACATAGTAGTATAAGTTGTAGGAGTGGTGGGTTAGCCGCAGGTACACCCTATATATAAACCCCTACAACCTATACTAGTATGTTTGTGTATAAACTCTTTTTCTTTAAACCTATGAATTCACTCATCTACTTTATGTAGTTGACAGTTTGTTACATGTTTTCAGGAAATAATGCAGCAAGAAATCCCTAGCAAGTTTAGAGGCCTTAGAGTGATGAAGGCTAGTCTAGGAGTTGTTTGGAAACTTGATATTTTGTATTAAAACAGTTTGTTTCATGTTACCTGGATGGTGTAATATTTGACATTTTGGTTATGTTTATGCATTTAGACTTTTATACTATTGTGCTCAACAATCACGACTTAGTCGCCGCGCCTCGATTATTCCGCCATCACGATCGGGGTGTGACAGATTGGTATCAGAGCCAGTGGTTATAGGGAATTAGGAAACCGACCTAGACTATAACCTAGGATCCTTGACTCTAGATAGCTCATGCATCACAATCACATGTCTACACTTATATACGTGCTGCGTGCTTATGTGTTGCATATTAACTGTTAATCTCTTGAGCCATGTCATTCTGTGTTCTTGGTATAATCTATGTCCTCTATTCTTAATCTTTGGCGTGTCATTGATTCTATTTAACGCTCGTTTCTTTTTTCGTTTTGTCAAGAATGCCTCCCAGACGTGCACCCGCCCCCTTGGACTCCGCTGATCTAGCCAACCTTATAGCCCAGCAGATCGCGGCTGTGTTACCAGGCATGGTAACAGCCATCAGCCAGGGGCTGAGGCAAGAAGGAACCTCTGGGGCCAACCAAATTCCAGCTCAGAACGCAAATGAACCAGCAAATAAGCCATACAAGGACTTCATGGCTACCAAACCCACCAGCTTCAGCGGTTCAGAAGGCGCCGTTGGTCTCCTCCAGTGGATCGAAAAGATGGAGGCTGCCTTTGTTATTAGCTCGTGCCCTGAGACACTGAAAGTCACGCACGCGGCAAGCATGTTGTCTAAACGCGCGCTGACCTGGTGGAACAACGAGATAAGAACCCGCGGGCGTGAGGCTGCCTTGGCCATGACCTGGTCGGAATTTGTAGCTTTGGTTACCCGCGAGTTCGTACCTCGCAGTGAGGTGCAGAAACTTGAAGCTGAGTTTTGGGTGCACAGAATGAAGGGCGCTGATCACCAAGGGTACACGGAGCGTTTTCACGAGCTCTCCCTTCTCGTACCACACTTGGTCACCCCTCCCTCCCGGGCTATTGAGCTTTACATCAATGGCCTACCTGACACTGTCCGTGGAATCGTTATCGGGGCTGACCCATCAACCCTACAAGCGGCCATTGAACTAGCTGCCCGACTGACCCAGGACCAGGTTAAGACTGGGGTCCTAGCCAAAGGTACGGGCAAGGCCGCTGAGGGCTCATCCAAAAAGATCAACCGCATCAAAAAGCGTAAGGCTAGCAGTTACGCGATGGTTACTCCCGCAACCCCAATCAGCTCTGTCGCTCCTGCTCCCACCCCTTCCGGAAGGCCAAAGAGGGAGTACACTGGGGTTCACCCCAAGTGCGGCACTTGCCAATTTCATCACCCTGCCGGAACCCCGTGCTGGAAATGCACGAACTGTGGACGTTTGGGGCACCTAGCGGAACGCTGCAGATTTCAAGGTAATCAACTGGCAATACAGAGCAGCAGTTCCCAACCCAGCAACACTCGAGGCTGTTTCGAGTGTGGAGCCACGGACCACTTCAAGAGCAGGTGTCCTCGTCTTGCAAATCTTCCTCCGGCCCGAGGCCGAGCCTTTACTATTGGCGCTGCTGAAGCTCGCCAAAATCCTGACGTCATTACTGGTACGTTCATCCTTAACAATCTCTGGGTTTCTATTCTATTTGACACGGGTGCAGATAGGAGTTTTATTTCTAGCGAGTTGGTCCCATTGCTTAATCTAGGAACCTCTGTCTTAGACCCCGCTTTCTCTGTCGAAATGGCAAACGGAGAGTCTACCCAAGTGAACAAAATCGTTCGCAATTGCACGCTTACGTTTGATCAGACGTCTCTTAACATTGACCTCATCCCTATGCAATTGGGAAGTTTCGATGTAATTGTTGGGATGGATTGGTTGTCCATCAACCACGCGGAAGTGGTGTGTGCTGAGAAGCTCATTCGCGTTCCTTGTTCTTCTGGCGAGTCCATAATTATTCAAGGAGAAAGATCAGGTAGATGTCTGAAATTAATCTCCTGCTTTAAAGCTCGGCGATGCATTCGAAAGAAGTGTCTCGCCTTCCTAGCTCATGTCTCCATCAAGAAATCTTTGGGGAAGAAGCTCTCTGATGTCCCCGTTGTGCGTGAATTTCCAGACGTTTTTCCTAAAGACTTACCCGGACTACCTCCTAGCCGACAAGTCGAATTCCACATCGAATTAGTTCCCGGTGCAACCCCCGTGGCAAAATCTCCGTATCGTTTGGCTCCGTCAGAAATGCAGGAATTGTCGAGCCAGCTACAGGAACTACTAGACAAGGGTTTTATTCGCCCTAGTTCATCTCCATGGGGAGCTCCAGTCCTCTTCGTCAAGAAGAAGGACGGATCTTTCCGGATGTGCATAGACTATCGTGAGCTTAACAAACTCACGGTCAAGAATCGGTATCCATTACCAAGGATTGACGATCTTTTCGACCAGCTGCAAGGAGCCACTTACTTTTCCAAGATCGACCTACGCTCAGGTTATCACCAAGTACGCGTCATGGAGGACGACATCGCGAAAACCGCTTTCAGAACTTGTTATGGACACTACGAGTTCCTAGTCATGCCTTTTGGTTTGACGAATGCCCCTGCGGTGTTCATGGATCTCATGAATCGCGTTTGTCGTCCATACCTGGACCAGTTTGTTATCGTCTTCATTGACGATATTCTCGTTTATTCCCGCTCTAAAGCCGACCATGAGCTTCATCTCAGGCTTACCTTGGATCTGCTGAGGAAAGAGCAACTCTACGCCAAATTCTCCAAATGCGAATTCTGGCTAAGGGAAGTTCAATTCTTAGGTCACATCATTAACAAGGAAGGCATTCATGTCGACCCTGCCAAGATTGAAGCCATCAAAAATTGGGGAGCGCCTTCAACGCCAACCGAAATTCGTTCATTTCTTGGTTTAGCTGGGTACTACCGTCGATTCATCTCGAACTTTTCTAAGATCGTATTGCCTCTCACAATGTTAACTCAAAAAGGGGAACCGTTCATTTGGAGCCAAGAGCAGGATGAGGCTTTCCAAACATTGAAACATAAACTCTGTCATGCACCAATCCTGTCACTTCCTGAGGGTAACGATGATTTTGTTGTTTATTGCGACGCCTCGAGCCAAGGTCTAGGCTGCGTCTTAATGCAACGCGGTAAGGTCATCGCTTACGCCTCGCGTCAACTCAAGAGTCATGAGAGGAATTATGTCACTCATGACTTGGAATTGGGTGCTGTGGTCTTTGCCTTAAAAATATGGAGACACTACCTATACGGTACGAAATGTGTCATCTTCACCGATCACAAGAGCCTACAACACATCCTCAACCAGAGGGAGCTAAACATGCGACAACGTCGATGGGTTGAACTCCTAAGTGACTACGACTGCGAAATCCGCTACCACCCTGGAAAGGCTAACGTAGTGGCTGACGCGTTAAGTCGCAAGGAAAGGACCCAGTTGCATGCGATCCGTATTCAGTCCAATCTTCCCTCCTTGGTTCTTGAAGCTCAAAAGCAAGCGATTGCTGGTGGTGATCTCAAAAATATGCTATCTTGCGGTGCCGAACGGAAGTTTGAAACCAAGTCTGATGGTATACTTTACTACTTAAATCGCATGTGGATTCCAAACTCTGAACCACTTCGAGAACTCATCCTGAACGAAGCGCACAAATCCAGATACTCTATTCACCCAGGCAGTGATAAAATGTATCAGAATCTCAAGACTCATTTCTGGTGGCCGGGTATGAAGAAAGTCATAGCTTTGTACGTCGGTAGATGTCTAACATGCTCGCGGATCAAGACTGAACATCAGAGACCATCTGGCCTGCTACAGCAACCGATCATACCGCAGTGGAAGTGGGACGAAGTCGCTATGGACTTCATTACCAAACTCCCGCGGACACCCAGCGGTTATGACACGATTTGGGTTATCGTGGATTACTTGACCAAGTCTGCCCATTTTCTCCCTGTCCGCGAGGACTACACTACGGAGAAGCTGGCGCGGATTTACATTCGTGAGATCGTAACCCGTCACGGTGTGCCTAAGGGCATCACGTCAGACCGTGACCCCTCTTTTGCGTCAAGGTTCTGGAAGTCATTTCAGAAAGCCTTTGGGACAAGTGTGAAACTTAGCTCTGCCTATCATCCTGAAACGGACGGACAGAGCGAAAGGACCATACAAACCCTGGAGGATATGCTCAGAGCCTGTATCCTTGAATTCGGTAGTAGCTGGGAGACTCACCTTCCTCTTGCAGAGTTCTCATACAATAACAGCTATCATGCTACCATCAAATGCGCACCATTCGAGGCACTCTATGGCAGGAAATGTCGTTCTCCACTGTGTTGGTCCGAGACCGGAGATTCTCAAATCCTCGGCCCGGAACTGATACAGGAAACCACTGACAGTATCGCCATCATCCAGCAAAGACTTAAGGACGCCCGCTGTCGACACAAGTATTACGCTGACAAACGCCGCAAACCTCTGGAGTTCCAAATAGGCGATCACGTAATGCTCAAAGTTTCCCCCTGGAAGGGCATTGTTCGCTTCGGGAAAAAGGGAAAGTTTGCTCCAAGGTACGTAGGACCTTTCAAGATCATCGAAAAGGTCGGACCCGTAGCCTATCGCTTGGAATTGCCTCCAGAACTCAGCCGTGTTCACAACGTTTTTCATGTGTCGCAACTCAAAAAGTGCCTCGTTGACGAGACCGCTCAAATCCCGATCGACACGGTTCGCATCGACGACAAACTACACTTTGTTGAGGAACCTGTCGAGATCCTAGATCGAGAAGTCAAAAGGACTAAGCGAAGCCGGATACCCATAGTCAAGGTACGTTGGAACAACCATCGTGGACCCGAGTTCACATGGGAGCGAGAGGATAAGATGAAGGAGGAATACCCTCATCTGTTCGCATAGTCATCATCTTTGTAATTCTAGAAATCTTGGAGTCTATGTAATCGTAATCATGTAATCAGGGACCAATATCAATCAATGAAGTATCATGTTGTTCCTATTTGCTTATAAATATTCTCTTATTTGCATAACACCAAGTTTGGCTACCCATGACTCGTGCTGGAAAACACAAGTTGTGCATACTTAATCATGTAAACATTGGGGTAAACTATGTATCATTGAGCCAAAATTTGTCATCATTCTAGCATTCATGAAGCATGGTTGTGTGTGTGTGTGTGGTGTCGTGTCGATTTTTTTTTCTAGCCGCACACAATGGAGTTTATACATTGATACAAGGTGAACTCGTAATTATAGTCCGGAATATAATTACATCAAGTTCACAGGTGTATACGTGTATAAACAATATGCTATTGTGTAACTATGAGTCGTGAACTCAAGCTTCGTGTAGGGAATTTAATCAATGAATGTTGAAGGAGTGGTGGGTTAGCCGCTGGTACACCCTATACATAAACCCCTTCGGCACAAGTTGATTATGTCTGAAGCGAGACTTGGAATTAGGGACTCATAGTTAGCGTGGCAGCTGTGAGGCGTTAAATTCAAGAATTATTGAGGGAATTATTCATTGGAGATTGAAGGAGTGGTGGGTTAGCCGCTGGTACACCCTATACATAAACCCCTTCAATCCGAAATGAATATGTCTGATGTAAAGCTTGAAGGTGATGCCTTGTAGTGGAAAATAGTGTGTCGTCCTGTGTGTCATTGAACTAATAAGAGTCGAAAGAAACACCCAAGTGGAGTTGAGGGAGTGGTGGGTTAGCCGCTGGTACACCCTATATATAAACCCCTTCAACTTGATTTGGGTGGTATCCAAGACGAAAATTAGGGGTAGTGGCGCATAGTGGTCATCATGGGATCATTTGATCTAAAACATCATTGCATCAACTATACTAAGTTCTAAATTTCGGGACGAAATTCCTCTAAATTGGGGAGGATGTAACGCCCTGAAATTCGATTGGTAAACTAGGATCGTGAAATCATCGGAAACTATAGACTTTGGGATTCTGGACGATAAGTTCGGAACCCATATCATTGGAAAAATCTGCTTTTATCATTTAAAATGTTTATTTTATAAAACGACATTTACGCCTGAAAAATATTAATTTTTATGCTTTCGAAAAATTAAATGTTCTTATTTAAAAAGATTTCAAATAATTATTCGGAAAATGGTTTTATAAAAGTTTTGCTGAAAAAGTTTTAGTTTGTTTAAAAACTTATGAACTCGACTAGTCTTGACCCGTCGGTAGCCTAAACCCGAACCCGAGTCACCCGAGTATTTAAGCGGAAAATCAAGTATTCTTACACCATCTCTTTCATTTCCACCAACACTTCCCACCCAAACACTCTCATTCTAGAGAGAGAAACTAGAGAGAGAAAGTCTTCAAACTTCAAATCCGAGTCCACAAATCTGTTTGTTGTTATTCTTGGTAAGATCTTCTTGAAAATCATCCATTTTCATAACCATTTTCGGCCTCAAATCGAGCAAAAACACCCACTTTCGTTTCTAGAGTTTTCGGGTCAAAAACCGTCTTGTTTTGGTGTCAAAATGCAGGCTTTTGTGTTTAAAATCACTAGGAATCGATAGCCCTTTCAATCCCGAGCATTTCCATGTCAAAAACTTCGATTTTGGGTCAAAAATCTGGAAAATCTGAAAAACCCGTAGGTTTCTCCGTCGCCCAGCTTGAAGGAGTCGAATCAGACTCATTCGATCGAACCAGTCGATCGAATCAGTCCAGCCGATCGAATCAGTCCAGTCGATCGAATAGGAAAGCAACCGAATGGTCTCCAACTCATTCGACCGAATGAGTTTCGTATTCGATCGAACGAGTGTCTATTCGATCGAACAAGTTCCATGTTCGACCGAACGAGTTTTTCCAACTGGTTCGACCAAATGTGTTTCTAGTTCGATCGAGTGTGCCACAGATTCGATCGAATGTGTGTCTATTCGATCGAACGTGTTCCTATTCGATCGAATCAAGCCAGAACCAAGCTGTTTCGTCTTTAAAACCCAGTTTTTGCTCGAGGCCGCGTAAGCTCGTTTTCTTAGACTTATAGCACGTTGTTAACCTTATATTTATGTTCAACTCTAGGCTAAGGAGATCTATTGTAGCACCATCCTAACCCGAGATCAAGGTGAGTTCATAGCCCCTATTTAAGCTTTTCAAAACTATGGGGTGGAAACATGGTAACTTTACACGTTTGGATAAAATCATTTATGCAAACCCTCTTTAAACTATAAACTTTTGGATTTCTACACACGTGCGGAAATCCACAAGCTTTTTAAGAATCTATAAACTTTGGAAATCTATGAACATGGGGAAAACCCATCAACTTATGGAGATCTGAGAACATTGGAAATCAATGAGTATGGGAAATTCTATGAACATTGACATCATGGGAATGGGAATCATATTCATATCATCATAGTCATTGTGTCAGCATGGAAATCTAGAGATCAAAGCATCATGAGTTGAATTGGACGCGAGAGTCTATTCTACTCTCGGTAGAACTCGCGACCATGAGTGGCACTCTATTCTCGGTGGCACTCGTAACTCATGGGATTTCATACTAGTCTCGGTGAAATCCATAACTCTTGAGGACCTATACTAGTCTCGGTAGGGACCAAGGGAACCCAGGATTCTTTGGGGAGCCTATCCTACTCTCGGTAGAACCTAGCTGAGTCCTGGATGACAAGAACGAGGTAGTCTTGGTTTAAGCCTTGCGTAGGATCAATCAAGTCTTGTGTGATCATTGAGTTTCATCATCATTCATCATCATCATCATTTATTCACCATCATCTTGGATACTAGTAAACAGTGGGATCTTGGTGTTGGTTTATCTAGTAAACTTAGCATGCTCAAATCTATATGTCCTTATTTATGCTTAACTGCTATGTGCTACATGTACCGTTGGGAGACCACAAATCTTTGAGTAATCTTATCACAAACGACTCTAATGGGAGAATAATAAGCCCGCCGAGAGTCCAGGAGAACATTTCATGTTTTACTTACTACAAAAACCTCTTTGGGAAAACCAAGAGACCTTTTCTTACAAACCATCTTAAAACCGGGTATTATATCCAAACATAGTAGTATAAGTTGTAGGAGTGGTGGGTTAGCCGCAGGTACACCCTATATATAAACCCCTACAACCTATACTAGTATGTTTGTGTATAAACTCTTTTTCTTTAAACCTATGAATTCACTCATCTACTTTATGTAGTTGACAGTTTGTTACATGTTTTCAGGAAATAATGCAGCAAGAAATCCCTAGCAAGTTTAGAGGCCTTAGAGTGATGAAGGCTAGTCTAGGAGTTGTTTGGAAACTTGATATTTTGTATTAAAACAGTTTGTTTCATGTTACCTGGATGGTGTAATATTTGACATTTTGGTTATGTTTATGCATTTAGACTTTTATACTATTGTGCTCAACAATCACGACTTAGTCGCCGCGCCTCGATTATTCCGCCATCACGATCGGGGTGTGACACACTGCAAGCAAGTTTATCAGTCAGAAACCAAATTATGACACACTGAAACTTGATGATGTGTTCTGCATTTTACAAGCTGTAGAGATTGAGATGATAGAGAACGAAATGATCAGGGAAGACAAGCCTTGCTTCCAAGTATCAAATGCTCTTATAGCTCCAGTGGGTAATTTATTTACCAAGAACCAACATCAAATCCCAATTATTGAAGAACCAAGTGAGCATGGTGGTGAAACACCAACAGGATTTGTTGTGGGAGCTCAAGTAATCAAGGAAGTCAGTCAAAGTTTAATGTTCAACTTATTGATGATAACTTTGCCTCATTGGCAAGTGGACATGCACCTTTTGTTGGTGGAAGTGGAACTCAAGGAAATTAGTACCAAGCCTTGTTCACAATGTTCACATACTCCTACAATGCATTTGTTGCCAAGAACATGATCCATACTAGTGTTGTTCAAGATGATCTTGAGCAAACTGATGCTGATGATCTGGAAGACATGGACTTGAAATGGCAGGCAACAATGATGGCTTTAAGAAGCAAAAGGCTGTACAACAGGACTGGTAGATCTCTTATATCAGGTCCAAAAGAAAGAATTGGGTTTGACAAGTCAAAAGTCATATGCTATATTTGTCAACAACCTGGAAATTTTCCAAGAGAGTGCAACTTGCCATGACAATTCAAGAACAATCATGGTCAGCAGTATCAGTCAAGGAATCAGAACCAATATCCGCAAGGTCAGTCAAGGAACTACAACAACAACTTCAACAATAACCCCAACTCCAACAACAATTACCAACAGCCACAACAGAATAATCAACAAGTTGTCCCTCAAAACTAGAAATACCAGAGAAACAACAATCAAAACCCTCCACATACTCCTAAAAACACCAATAGAAACAACATCAATCAGCCTAGAAATCAAGGAAACGTTGCACTGGCTGCTAACCAACAAGATGATGATTTTGATTGGAGTAATCATGCTGATGACATAAGCAAAGCAAATATGGCACTGATGGCTCAAATAGAGAATGAAACTTCTTCCTTTTCTTCAACACAGGTACATTCAAACTCAACACTTGAATTACTTGAACTCATTGAATCTCTTAAGTTGAAAATAGGAAAACTTGAAAGTGATTGCTTTTGAAAGAAAAGCATGATTAAAGTATATGAATCAAGTGATCTGGCTTATGAAGATAGAATCAAGAGCCTTGAACAAGACTGTATGGATAGCTACAGAATACAGTCAAGATATGTGACAGAAATTGAAGGCTTGAAAAAGATGGTTGTTAAGGAGAAGTTGAAGAATACCACACTTCAAGTGGAGAATGAATTCTTGAAAAACCTTGTTTCAACTGAAAACATCTGTGGAATTCTGAAAAAGATGAAAGAGGAAGACAAATATAAGGTTATGCCTCCACCATTCAATAACAACTACTCTTTGAAAGTTGATAAAGAGAAAAGGGAGGAATACCTTAATTAGTCCAGAGATGTTTTTCAAGACAAAGAGGAATTTATTGAAAACTACAAAATGGTTGAAGTGAATGAAGATGGAGAGTTTGTATTGAAAGAAGATGTGAAAGAAGAGAAATCAGTGGGAATTCAAGTCTCTGAGGATGACTTTGATGATGAATGTTTAAATGTGGATTACTTGAGTAATTCAAGTGATCACCAAAAAATCCCACTGTTACCAAAAAATTACACCAAAGATGAGAGGACATTATTAGAAAATGAGAAGAGAACATGTGTCGTTTGACATATGTGAAGGTTCTAAAAATTATAAGGTTACTTATAATGCAGTAAAGCCACCGAGCAAGGAAGTTTTAAGAAAGATGAAGATCAATATCAGAAAGAAGCCAAAGGAAACTCTTACAAATGATCAAATCATTCAAATGGTTTCCAAAGGGGAGCTATTGACAAGACCCTCTTCTATAAGAAAAAAGAAATGATTTGTTGCTGTTTCAAGTCTACGTTGGTGATATTATTTTTGGTTCAACTAATGAAAAAATGTGTATGGAGTTTGAAGAAGTAATGAAGTCCAAGTATAGCATGAGCTCTATGGGAGAAATGAACTTTTTTCTTGGACTGCAAGTTCGACAGAAGGATGATGGAATTTTCATATACACTGTATGTGCCGGACATATTGAACAAGTTCAAGTGTCATGACCTCAAAACTGTTTCAACTCCTATAAACACACATGGGAAAATGAATGAAGATGAAAAGGGGAGAGCCAATAGTAGAACATGAATACATAGCAAAGATTGGATCTATGATATATCTAACTGCTTCAAGGCCAACCATCATGTTTATTGTGTTTGTTTGTGCAAGATTCTAATCAAGTCTTAAGGTCTCTCATATGACTGCTGTCAAGAGGATCTTTAGATATTTGAAAGGAAAACCTGATCTGGGAATTTGGTACCCAAAGAACCAGTCCTTTGATCTAATTGCCTATACTGACAGTGACTATGATGGGTGTAACATGAGCAGAAAGTCCACTTCTGGAGGTTGTCAATTTTTGGGTGATAGACTAGCGTCCATCTCAAAAGCTGAAGCTGAGTATATTGCTGCCTCTGTCTGTTATGCACAAGTTCTATGGATTCAGAACCAAATGCTGGATTATGGTTTGAATTTTCTAAACACCGTTATTTTCATTGCTAATATTGCTGCATCATTTATTGTTATGAATCCTGTACAACATTCAAAGACCAAGCACATTGAAATCAGAAATCATTTTATTAGGAGTTGTAGTGAAAAAGGTCTAATTGAGTGAAAAGAGTTGACACAGGTGAAAATTTGGCTGACCTATTCACCAAGCCACTTAATAGAGCCAGATTCAACTTTCTTCTGAAAACTCTGGAAATGATCAACTCTAATGAAGTTTGATTGATGATGTAAACTTGTGTTTAATGTTTGCTGATGTGTGATCTTAATGACTATTTGTGTATCTTAGTATCTTTGATCCATAAGATAGTTATAAGTGAATGTGTGATGTCAGGACCAGTATTTAATTTGATCAATATGTATGTGCTTATCTGATATCTTGATTATGTGTATTATCTGATATGATGATGTTATTAGGATATGCTAGACTATGCATTTTGTGATGTGTACTTGTTTTGATGATGTCATTTATATTGAGATTTGAATATGTGTTTTTTAAATATGCTTTAAAATGTTTGTGTCAAAATGTGTTTTTGTGACAAATTGGCTACTCAAATGAACTTTATAAAGAAATTTTTTCTCAAAACACTTTTGTGAAAACAGGAGAAAATTTAATGGTGTTGAGACATGATAAGATTATTCATTTCAAGCTTTGTTGAAGCTTAAAAGGTTGGAAAGTGAAAATTGATCCAACCATTTTGGGAAATGATAGTACATTGGTTATTTCTGCTAATCTTATGGATTTAATAGGTTAAAAACACAGTTAGTAAAATCATTATCATGGATGGTTTCTTTCCATGATGTGTAAAATCTGAGGTGATATAAACATAATGAAAATGCTAAACTTTATGTGAGATACATTGTTATCTATGCATATTCCAATATACTTCTTTCCGCATGATAGGCAGAAAAGTGATTATCCAGTCATACACAAGCCCGTTGGTATTTGGTCACCTAAAATGAAGCATCTTATTGAGATTGACAATGAAGTATCTTATTCAACCAAAAGTTGATAAGTGTTCACAAATTTTTATGAAAAATGCAAACATGAGGGTCAATTCTAGAACTACAGGGGTGGAGGCAATCATATAAGCCCTTTAAAAATTCCGAATGAAAGGCCTATAAGTCTGACTTGTGTGGCCTGTAAGTCCAACGTTCAACCTCACATATGTGTTTGTAAATTTGAAAAGAAAAATCTAAATCTTTTAAATTGTTCTGTCATTAAAATTTGGACCATATATCCGGGATCGGAGTCAATTCGGGGAGATCTGGAGAATGCCAAATAAGCCTTGAGAATAGATATGGAGCATCTGAACATAATAAGTGTTATGCATTTTAGTCTAAAGCAATATAATTGAACCTTAATGCATATCACCAATATGAAATGAAAAATCATGCTAAGTCTAGACCTGCTGGTAACATGTCTGATATGTCATAATGATGCTGAGAATTATCTAATGAAAGGCAACTTAACCAATATGATCCCGTGTTATGATCTTTTCAAAAATAAAAAGGAAGGAATATAACTGAAATTTAATCTCTTAATGCACCATTTGCTCTTAAACATTGATTTTGAGTGATAAATTTATGTGAAACATTGTTTAAGTCAAAAAGTGTTGCATTTTACCTTGAAAATGTCTGAATATGTACTTTCGGGTAAGGTCTGATGAATTTCAACCTTATAGGGAAAACTTAGATGTTTTTGTCAAAGTTCATCCATTTCGAGCATGCTTTGATGTTTTACATACTTTCGGGTAGACTTAATTGTTTTAGTCGAAGTTTAATTCTTTCGGGCAAGCTTGAAATTTGAATATGCTCCTTTATGTTGATTCGAGCAAGCTTTGATGATTTCTGAACTTTCTAGCAAGCTTAGATGTTTTATAGGATTCTTAGGTCATCCTAGCAAACTTTATGGTTGGTTATGATATTTCGAGTAAGCTTTAACAAGTTTAATTTAATCTAGCAAACTTCACTGTTTTATAGGATATTTGACTTATTCTAGCAAGCTTTACATTTGATTATGTCTGAATATGTGATTCCTAGCAAGCTTTGATATTCTTAGGCAATTCTGGCAAACTTTGTTGTTTTGTTTAACTGTTTGAGATATTCGGGCAAGCTTGATAATTATGTATGTGCTAAAATGGTTTATTCATATTTTCGAGTACACTATGTGTTCAGAGTGTACTTTTACATCTTAGGATAGACAAGTCTTCTCTAGCATACTTTGCACTTGTAAATTGTTTTCGGGCACACTTTATTATGAGAATGAACTTAACTGAATATTTGTTAACTGTTTTCAGTTTTAGGGAAAGGTTTTCTAAATGTGATTTATCAAGCAAGGTTTTAAATGGGAAGATTTTTAAATAAGATATTTTCACTATTTGACAGCTTTTTCCCACAAAAAGACAAAATGCAATTAAAACTCACTTTCAAAAAGTATATTAGAGGGACTTAGTGAAATTTCATGCTTCACTTCTCTCTCAAAACACTATTGCAAAATGCTCTTTCTCTCGTTTCCAGAATACTAACCGCCTAATTATTTTTCTAAACCATTATTTACTCTAATTAACCAGCCCTCAAATTCTGACTCGGTAAGCATCAATTGATTGATTTTCGACACTAATTATATGGAACTGGGCAAATAATTTTCATTTGAACTAACTCTCTGTTTTTCTTGTAGGTTATTAATTTGTCGAAGAACAGGATCTTAATGACATTTCTTTTCTTTACTTCTTCAAATTATGAACTCAAATGTGTCAAAGTTATGAACTTTATGACTAATTTTTTGCTTTGAATATGTTTTTTTTCTGTGTATGAACAAATATGGAGGACAAACCTAAATATCTGTTTGAGAAGAAGCACAATATGCGCGCTCTTCTCCAAGTAACTGCTGATAATGAAGAGGTCGCACACATGATTAGATGGCTTCAAATATCTAATCTACGATTCTCGTTGACTGAGTGCCCGGTGATTTATAGAAACCACCACTTTGATTTCTGGTGCTCAGTCAAACTTTATGACGATCAAGACGGTAGGCGGTTAGAGGCTACCGTGGCTAATCATGAGATTCGGATTACTGGAAGATTGATTTGACAAAGTCCACAATTACATGATAATGATCATAACCTTATCCACTTCACTACTGATCACTTGTTGAAGATATTTCAACATACAATGGGTTACCAAGGAAATGTCCATGAGGGACAATTTCAAATGGGGATGTTCCCAAACCTTTGCATGTTTTTGATTCATCATATTATTCAGGGATATGCCCCTAGGAAAGGCTCTTGGACATTAATGAGCCATGATTTGGCGAATACTACTGTATCATTTGTGTATGATCTGCCGTTTAATTTCTCCAAAATGATTTTTGAAGGAATGGTTGGAAACTTGAGGAAGCCAAACAAAGACAAGTTTCTAGCTTACCCGAGATTTCTACAGATTATTTTTATACCGGGTATTACAAGATCTGCCAATCTCAGGCACAACACATTTATTGCAAGATCCGAATGTGTATAAACGAATTGCAAATTTGGCTTCTACAAGCCACTTTAACCCTCGGGCAGAGTTTAACATTTTGCCATGGTTAGTTGATCACAATGTAGAGATTATGCTTGTACCAGAACTGACCCCTGAGGAGGAAGATAGTGAAGAGGAGGATGATGAGAATGATGACTCAGATGATAATGGAGGTGAAGATGATGATCATGATGAGGGAGCTAGAGATGCTGGAAATGTTGGAGTAAATGCTGATGATGAGATTGATAATGTACATGCACAGGGAGACACAACGCCAACCCTTACCTACACCACCATCCTCACCACCAAGCCCACCCCAAAAACACATCCAAACACCACCCCAACACCAAACACCATCCCAACCACCACAAACTGACCCATATATTCCATCCCCACCAACCTCACCTATACTTACCCAGAGCCCAACTCAAACCTTTAACCAACCACTTACCCAAACCCAAACCCTTATCCAAGACCAAAACCAACATATCCATGAACCTTACATCCCATAACATGTCCCAGCCCATTTAATAAACTTTTGAAATGCACCATTCCAATCCCCAATGCATTCCCAAACCTTTTAGATTGTTCACTCTACAACTATACCTCTAATTCAAACAATAAATCCATTACCCTTATCAAGTGAAAATATTATTGAAAGCCCAAGCCCACCCACTGAACCAACCCAACCCCAACCAAACATACCTGAACCTTTGTCTGAAACACCAACCCAAACTCCTTTCCCTGGTTCTTATCTGTTTAAAAAGAAACATGGAGTTGATATTTGAAAATCTTGGGATGCGAGGAAGGAACTTTGAGTAGAAGAATGAAAATGATAATCTGAAAGCTCAGTTGGAAGAAGCCTTAAAAAGAATTCAAGCCCTGGAGGCTAAGGTTGAGAAGACCTCAGCTGTACCAAAACAGGGGGAGAATGTTACTGTTAAAGGTGCTGGGATGTTGCTGCTGTTGTAATTGAGGAGGATGAAAATGTGGTAGTAAATGTTGATGATGGTGGCTTGAAAACACTGTTAAGTGCTTATGGTGATAGTGATGCTGAGGATGAGAGTGAAAAAGAGGTTTTATTGAAGATGGTTATGAAGGTGATTATTCTGATGTGGGTGAACAAGACTATGATGCCCATGACACAATCACAAAGAAGAAAATGGTAAATGTGGAGACGGAGATTGAGGTAGAGAAGGAGACTGATGTTGAGGTGAATACTCAAACAACTGACAATGTGTTAACAACAGAGGCCATAGCAACTGATGCTATTGGTACTGATGTATTGGCTGATGTGATTATTTGAAGAAGGTTCTGAGACTAAGGAAGTTTGTTTGACTAAAGAGATTGAGAATACTGAAACTTCCAAGAAGTTGGCTGATGATGAAGAATTGAAAAATCTGATAGACGAAATTGAAAACTTTCCAAGCGAATCCGAGGAAGAAAGAAGGAGGAGAGAAAAAGGGAAAGCCATTGTTGAAACTGGTGAGGACACGCCTATTGATACACAGGACAAAGCTGATGATAATGATATGGATGATGAAGATGAACTTGCTGTACAGGTTGCCAAGAGACAAGATAATATTGTGCTTGAAACATTGGAGAGGGAAAGAATTGCCCAATCCATGACTGCTGAAGAGTTTGGTGAGCAGGAACCTTTGTTTGAACAAGCCCATATTGCTAAAACATTAAATCAAGAAGGTGATATGTGAGCAGGAAGTGATTGAGGTGTTGATTAAAATGAAGCAAGTTGAAGAAATTGACAACACCTTGGCACTTGTTATTCATAAGTTCAAGCAGGCTCAACTGGAAACTAAAACACCAACCACTGCTGAGCACACTAAAGATGATTCAGTTAAGAAAATGGTACCAGATGAGGTTGGTGAGTTTATTACAAGAATAGCCTCAAAAATTTTGGTTGAACAGGTAGAAAAAGATTTTGAGTAAAATCCTGATATATACAGTTATGATGAGGAGTATAAAAGAAAATTTGCAAAGAAGTATACAAGGAAGAGATGCAGATATGATGGCCGTGATTACAGTGATGATGAGATGGAGAAGAGAGAGGCAAAATGGTCTGATGAACCTGAGTACATTGTTGAAAGTCGTAAGGAACATGAAAGCCCTGTGATGGCTGTTCCAATACAGGTTGTTATTCCTGAAGCTGAACCTGATCTAAATGAGCCAAGAATCGAAGCACTGGATGAATCTACTGAAAATGATGATGATACTGAAGATGATGACAATGCTGATGATGATAATGATGATGATGATGAAACTGTTGAACAAAGGGAGAACATACAACAGAGTTTGGACAATGCAAGAAGAAATAATCCTTTGATTATAAGTTTGATTAAACATAGTTACAAATTTGAGACCTTGGCTCCAAAGACAGAAGAGGAGCTCCAAGGTATGATTGATAGAGAGGCAGAAGAAATTAAAAGAAGATTTGAAAAAAAGAATCGTGATTCAATCAAATAAAGGAATTACCTAAGAATGCACTGCTTATCTGATAAAGATCTGAGCAAAATGAAATTTTATGACCTGGAACGTCATTACAAGACCAATGTTGAAAGAATTGAAAATGAAGAAAATGAGAGATTGAGAAGGGAAATAGCTCAGAAAGAAAAGATTAATGAACTGATGAAGAGATATGGAGGGAAATGAAAATACCTGATTGATAGAGGTATTTCAATGGAGACAGTTGATGGTATGTCAAAGGCTCAAGTTGAATCGTACTTCAAAAGGCTATCAATGAAAGAAGATACTGAGAAAACAACTAAAAGGCCAAGAATTGTGACTGTGGCTGAAAGAGAGAAAGCCGAGAAGAAACGGAGATGGGAGGATGAATAGCTCAAATTGCTTGAAAGACTGATGGAAACTAGAGAGAGCTTGAATGTGATTGAGGGGATGAGTAGAAATGAGAGATTAGCGCTTTTTCAGTGTGACTGTCTGAGTTGGAAAAGGATAAACAAGAAACGGATCAATCTTCAAAGTCTGCAAAAGTTCCTACTATTGTGCATGTGAGGCATGTGCCAGTTGAATATAGAGATCCATGGGAGGATGTGAACAGAATTAGAACCCTTAACTGGTTAATGATGACCAAAGGTATGGATGAGAAGGCATTTGATCTCCTGGGTAATGCTCAATTGAAAATTGTTCTATGAACAAAAGAATGAATGGGAGAGACTGAAGGCTGAACAGAGGAATCCTCAAAATTTTGAAGCTGGACCAAGTGGAGTTAGATTTATTCCAGCTGGTCGTCTTGGAAATAAAACTGTGTTAAGAATGATTGAAAATTTGGCAAGTGAAGGGAATGATAACATTCAGGATTTGATGCAAATGCCAGTAGAAATGATAATTTCTGTGAATGGGAAGAAATTTGGGGCATTGGGGGCCACTAAACCCAAAAAGGCAATACCTTCTAGACCCTCAGCCTCAAGAGCACAAATTCCTACAGTAAGAGTCACACAACAACGACAATAAAGGCCACCGTCTGATGTGGACCTACCAAAAATACTCTTTTATGACTCTGTATCTGAATCGTTGAAAGTTATTATCAGAAGTGGAGATTTGCGGTATATCATCTTCAAGGATGATTTTCTTCAGTTTAAACGGGAACAAGTTGAAGAGATGGCAATTCTAGATTTGTATGACTATCATGACAAAAATAGACTTGCAGGAAACAAAAGAATGAATTATCTAAATATCTCAAGGAGGAAGCAAGAACTGGATTCCCTTTGCTGAATAAGAAAAGGAAGTTGAGATTGAGTGAGTATGAAAAGACCAGAAGTGCAAAGAGGATGAACGAGATCACAAGTGCTGAGATTGGATATATTTCATAGGTGAAGGAGAGAGATCCTCTGGAAAACATGATGGCTTGCATTATTATGAGAAGGAGAATGACAAGGCCTAATCTAGAAGTCCGGAGAAATGGTAGGATTGCACGAATTGATTACAAAGAAGAAGATGATTCCTACATTCTCAAAAATTCAGATGGACTTGCCTTGGGGATTATCAGAACACATCTAGACTTAACTTTCTAGCATGATGATGATATAAGGGACATTATGGAGTGGACTTTACCTGAAAACCACCCTCATCATCAGCTATTGTTCATGTTCAAGGAAAGAGCAGGAAGTGTTAAGTTGGCAAGAAGACAAGCAGCCTCAAGCTCTAGAAGATGAGATAATTATTCTAGCTTAGGTTTTTGCTTTGTAATGTCCACTGGACATAATTTTCACTTATAATGTTTTGATTATGCTGTGTAATTTGACTTTTAAAGTTTGATGTGTATTTTGGACTAAGTGTATGTAACCATAGAAGTGTTTTGGTACATCTGAGGGTGTTCCAATCTAGGGGGAGATTGTTGAGATGATAAAAAGGCTTAAGGAAAATTAGAATCTTCTCAACCTCCCTGAAAATGGCTAAGTATGGACACCGGGCACACTTAGGCCTCTGAGCAAGCTTTTACTTAGCTTAGCAAGGTATTTTGCCTTCCGGGAAAGGTTATCTTTTTGAAGTCTTCTTAAGCGTCAATTTGAGCAGGGTTCACTTTGTGTAGCAAGGTTTTTCTTGAAAGCCGAGTAAGGTTTGCTTCCCAGCAAGCTCTTGGCTAAACCAAGCTAATGAAGCCAAGTATTTTGGAAGATCTAGCTAGGTTATTCATTAATAAATAATGGACCGAGCATTGAAGAAAGTTGATAAGGAACTATCTTCAGGACTTTTGTCAGGCAAGGTTCAACTCCGATCAAGCAATAGTGCTACCAGCACAAGTCTACAGTGTTACCATCACATTTTTGTTTGCTTAGTAAGTTATTCAATTTATAAGAGTTGAAGAGATCTATGAAGAACAAGTTTGCTCGTAGGTTCATATCCGGCAAAGTTTGCTTTGGTCAAGAAGATTGAAGTCTGCTAGGTGAATATTTTCTAAGGAAAATATTATAAGTAAAGTCTACCCAGAGAATTGTTCCCCAGCACACTTTGGTTTCCAGGTCTGCTCGAAGAAGACATAAGCTACAAAGCTTACCTAAAGACCTGTTTTACATTTAGAATCTTTTATAATCTGATATACTGATTATGTATCATTAATTAGGGTTTCTAGAAGGAATGACAGCTGTCAGGTAGGCCTATAAATAGAATAATTAGGGAACACTTAAAAAGGAGACTAGAGATATGATTAATAAAGCCTGTACTATTCCTGACTTTAATAGCGACGGCTGTTCTTTAATGCGTCCTGACAAAAAACATTCATTTTCTGTAACCCTGATTGATTCTCGTTTGTAATAATCTTTCTATAAATGGAAATCTTTTGAGTGGCAGTCTGTGTTTGTTTACTTTCGTAATTTCAAGCAATATAAATTGTGTTAGTGGTTTCGCCGTTAACACGATATTATTCTTAACCTAAAATAGCAAGTCGTTAACTTGTCTTTGATTATTGATAGCAACTACCCTGTTTATTATTGATTCCGCCTTTAATAAATAGTAATCTTTCTAAATATAGCAACCCGTCATTAACTCCCTTGTCGACATATTTATCTGTGTGAGTTATGACATGATTTGAGTAAGATCCAGCTGAAATCGGGGTCCTAACAAGGTATTCGATTCATCCAGGAGCTACTAAGATGTACCAAGATTTGAAAAGAGATTATTGGTGGTTAGGAATGAAGAATGATGTAGTAGATTATGTTAGTAAGTGCTCAACTTGTTTACAAGTCAAAGCCGAACATCAGAAGCCTTATAGAAAGATGCAACCCATGGAGATACCTAAATGGAAATGGGAACACATCACCATGGATTTCATAACTATGCTACCTCGTACAGCTAAGCATCATGATACCATCTGGGTGATTGTGGACCGTTTGACCAAGAGTGCTCACTTTCTGCCTATACGAGAGGCTATCTCGTCAGAGACGTTAGCAAGGTTGTTCATTAAAGAGGTTGTATCTAAGCATGGAGTGCCGTTATCGATCTTGTCTGATAGAGATACTCGGTTTACTTTGAGGTTTTGGAAAAAGTTCCATGAATCTATGGGAACAAGAATGAACATCAGTACGGCATATCATCCTCAAACAGATGGTCAGTCTGAAAGGACGATCCCAACCCTTGAGGATATGCTGCGTGCTTGTGTTTTAGACTTTGGAGGAAGTTGGGATGATCATCTGCATCTGGCAGAGTTCTCTTATAACAACAGTTACCATTCAAGTATTGGTATGCCACCATTCGAGATGTTGTATGGAAGACGTTGTAGAACTCTGGTATGTTGGGGGAGATTGGTCAAAAAGATATGGTAAGTTTGGAAGTTGTTCAGGAAACTTCTTCAAAATTTGATCAAATTAAAGCAAGGACGAAGGCTGCTCAAGATCGACAGAAGTCGTATGCCGATAAGCGGCGACGACCGATTGAGTTTAACATTGGTGACAATGTGATGCTCAAGGTCTCGCCTTGGAAGGGAATCATTCGTTTCTGGAAGAGGGGGAAGTTGAGTCCGAGGTACATTGGACCGTTCAAGATTCTAGATCGAGTAGGTGAAGTGGCTTACAATCTGGACTTGCCAGAGGAGTTGGAAGGAATTCATTCCACATTTCATGTCTCTCATCTGAGAAAATGTCTAGCCGATGACACGTCTCATGTGCCATTAATGGACATTGAGGTTGATTAACAGCTTAACTACATTGAACATCCAATCGAGATAGTTGATCGCAAGGAAAAGCTACTACGACACAAGGTTATACCCTTAGTGAAAGTGATATGGAAGAATCGCAAGGGTTCAGATGCTACTTGGGAAGCTGAGGATGAGATGCGCATGTTTTACCCAAATTTGTTTCGCCTACAACCAGCCCAAAAGGGAAGGGCCTTTCCCTCTGGGGGTAGGAAACTCATGATCGGGATAGCGGGCTATGGAACTTGGGTGTGGGTCTTTTGTCGAAATGGAATGGACTTTTTATTGATTATTTATCGTAAATGAGTTAAGCATTACACATAGTATGCGTATGCCCGTCCTCCATCAGCGTATTTTTTTGTTTTACGCGCCCGTAACTCTTCCTCAGCCAGGATGGGGCAGAATAGCGTAATAGTTAGGTTTAGGGGACGAAACCTTTTTACGGAGGGAAGACTTGTAACATCCCGTTTTCTAGTTCGGTTAATAAATGAAAATAAGAGTTGTTATGGGTCGAGCTAGTGTTGGGTAAATGAATATGGGTTATGTACTTGGGTTACGAAGAAAGAGGAAAAGACCATGGGCTTAAACCCATGATCAATAAATATATAAACCTTTAATCACCCATTAATCATTCATTTCACACATATTCCATACACCACCAAAACACACACTTAGGTCTCTCTATAGTCTATCTCTCTAGCCGAAATCACCAAGTAAAACCGATCCCGATCCAAGGTATGATAGTATTTTGTTGTATGAGCTTAAACCTGTTAGATATAGTCACGAAACGATGAGCCGACACCATTAAACCGTTAACGTCACGAGATCCGGGTGGAATCGGGTATAAACTGAGCCAGAGATGAGCTTAGGGATCACCCTAGCTCAGATCTGGATCGAACGGGGCGAAAAACGGTGAAAAACGAGTTAAAACTCGTTTTTCCGGCGAATCCGCGGTTTTCCGGCGACGGCGCTGGAAAAGTTAATACGAGGTAGGTAATGTCAGGGAATGTTCTGACATTCCCTGACCTAACCCATGTTCGCTAACGGGAATTTAGCGAATTAAGGGTGATTCGCTAACTGATTCGTCTTAGGGAGCATTACGAATTAGCTCTAGTTCGTGTCCGGTTTGTTAAGGGAAAAGGGTAACGAATTACCCTTGATTTGTATTGCCAGTTCGTTAGAAGAAGATAACGAATTAGATGGACCGATTCGTTACCAGGACTGGTTCGCTATGGACTGATTCTTTAAGAGTCCAGTTCGTTATAGGGATTCAATTCGTTATAGGAACCAGTTCGTATGACAACCCGATTCGTTAAGAATAACGTACCGAATTAGAAGTTTAACATAATGACAAGAACAGTCCATGGACTTAGAAAAAAAAAAGAATGATTTAATCACAAAGAAGCCCTTGAACTTTTAGGTTAGCTAATTACTTAATGATTCAAAATCCTAATGGAAAATGTGTTAAGATGAAAACAAAATTTTTCCAAGCTGACCTGGCAGCTTAACCCCAGCCAGGGGCTCTGCCCCTTGGACCCCGCTAGGGGCTGCCGCCCCCAGAAACCCGCTGCCCCCGGACCCCCATTCGTTGAAGGTTATAATTAGACTTGAAACGCGATATGGGTAGTAATAGTTAATTGACACGTGTAATTGATATACAGTTAGTCGTGCACAGCTAAGGAAAAGAATAACAATTAACCGTGAACGTAATCGAGTTCATGTGAGTTTCTAGCCCCCTTTCCTTGTTATGTTTTCGGGGCTGTGTGCATACTCGATGTGATTAGTTAATACACTTACCTTAAGTGGTAAGTGTATGCCTTATATGATTATGTATAAATGAATGCTTGACGGTGTGTGAACGATCTTCGGATATTGCATGTATCGTCGGGTGATAGTTGAAGATATGAATGTACCGGTGTGTGAACGATAGTCAGGTACAGAGGAAAGGGACTGAGCCCTAATAATACTCAAGGTAGACAGGGACCAGACCTTAATAATATACGAGGCAGAAAAGGGACCGAGTCCTTTATAAACCTCGAGGCAGAAAGGGACTGAGCCCTAATAATACTCAAGGCCAAAAAGGGACCGGACCCTGATAATATCTGAGGCAGAAAAGGGACCGAGCCCTTTATAAATCTCGAGGCAGAAAGGGACTGAACCCTAATAATACTCAAGGCCAAAAAGGGACCAGACCCTAGTAATATCCGAGGCAGAAAAAGGGACCGGACCCAAATAATATCCAAGGCAGAATAGTATAATGTAAAGTAGAATGTAGAATAAAGTATGAAGGTAAGTATGTATATTACGAACGAATTATGAAAGTATGAAGTACGTATGGAAGTACATAGTTATGAATGTATTGAATGTTGTATGATTAACTAGAACTCACTCAGCGTAGCTGACTTTTAGTATGCACGCAGGTTAACAGTTTGAGACAGATGGTTTGAGTGGGACACATGGCAGAATCCGAAGAGGCTGGCATCTGGAAATTTTTTTTATTAATGTTATCGAAAGTAGGATGTTATATTTTACTTTTTTTATTTTCGTTTTTTTTTTTTGTTTTATAAATTTGTTTATTTTTGGGTAAAAAATGTTTCACAATTTCAAAATGGTTCTCATATGATCTTATTCTTATATATATATATATATATATATATATATATATATATACCTAATCTAATAGAGTAAAATAAATGTAGACATATGTCAGTTTTTGCTAATTGTCATAATTCTTTCCCTCCAAAACTAATATATGTCATAGATTAATAATTATTTACCTTTCTTTAAGACTCAATTTATATTATATATATCTATAACATGATTAAATTATTCACTTTTTATACTCTATTTATATTATATTTATATACTTTTATAAAAATAAATATCTACATATTATACTACTATACATAGTTTGAATATATGTCAAAACATACTTGGTAAAATCCAAAAATCAACAACAAACCATGTTTGTTAAATATTGAGAAGAATATAATTTTAAATGTTATTATTAACATATTATACTATGTATATTGTTGAAATTGTAAATAAAAAAAGACTCTAATATGCTTTCAATTTACGAAGTAATTTTTTAATCATTAAATTATAAATATATGCTTAAAATTTGATCCATTTTTTAAAAATAAATCCATATATGAATTGGTTTTTTTCCATTGTCATATAAATTTATAAATTAAAAATATATGATTTTAATCTATCTATTTATTTTTTCGGTTAATTTAGTAAACTATAAATATATGTGTTAAATTGTAAGGATAGTAATCACTTATAAATATAATTAAGTTTATCATATTTAATTTCTTGGGTTTTTTTTATCAAGGATTGCTTCGGGTTTTTTATGGAACTTAAATTTGATTCTAATGAATTAAAAGTTGTTAAATATATTGTTTGGTACAAATTAACTACATTTGGCTCAAATTTGTTATTGGTGAAAAAGACGAAATCTGAAATTTTTAAAAATTGGATAATGCAAATAGATTTAGTAAGGCACAGTTCCCGGTGCCCTACATTGGCGTTGGATTTACTCATAAACACTGTTATAAATATCATAGTTAATTAAAAACTTTTCGCGGAATAATAAAAGTCAACCACTCAATACAAAACATTCAAATCTTGTCTTTTAAAAAAACATAATATTAAAACATCATGACAATTCTTCTTCAGATGCCAACCTCTTCAGATCATACCATGTGTCTCCCTCAAGCCAGCTGCTTTAATCTACTTTACCTTATTTTATACATATAAAAGTATATATCTTCATTCTTACCTTCTTACTTTCCTTCTTTCATACTTTCATATTTTTATCTTACTTTACATATTTAATTATACGTTTTAAAGAGCAGTTCACCCTATAACCTCTCAGATATTATAAGGGTCTTCCATTGTAACGATTCCGGCAAATTCAGGTATACCCTTGCCGGAATATACTATTTACGTGTTATTTAATATTGATTATATGAGTTATAGCACGTTTATACGAATATATATGGTTCACAGTATGAATCATACCCAATTATATAGTGAATCATATTGGAATTACAATTAACCAATGAACGATTATTGAAACCCGAACGAATCGGGAATTACATTATAGACGAAGTATATAATGTTTAGTAATATTTACGAAGTATTAATGCTTCGGGATAAGTAAATTATAGCACAGAAAAAGGATTTCGATTTAATGGTACGTCGGTACGCTAAACGAAACCTTTAACACCAAACCAAGCAAGAGACGATCAATCAAGCCGAAAAAGATGCGTAATTATTAATAATATGATGTTTTAATGTCATGAGTTAAGTTTTTAAAGTTTTTAAATCAGTTTTATGTAAATTTTACTTTAACCCGAAAAAACGACCATTTTAATTTCGTTTCAAGCCGAATTACGAGTTTAAACGAGAAACGAACTGAACCAGATTATCCAAAACATTATCCAGATTACGAAAATCTGAATGTGTGGCCTAGAATGGATGTGTGGGCCCCACCCCACACATAATGTAGGCCGATCGGCCTTGTTTATGCACACACACATTTCATTTTTTCTTTTTCCATCAAAAACTCTCCCAAAATCCTTTCATATCTTTCAAGTATACAACCAAGATCATCATTTTTAACCAAGATCTTCAAGGTATATACATAATTTGAGGCTTGAATCTTGTTTTAATTTCATAATTCTTGAGAACAAAAGGTTCCAAGTGAGATATGGGTGAAAACCCGAGATGGAACCGGTTCTCGTATGATCAAGGGATGTATACAATTTATACAAAGGATCTTGATCCAAGTAATTAGTTAAAAGTGTTTAGAATGAATTTTTACGGTTGAAATCTTGTCAAATGAATTTTCCATGTGAAAGACGGGTGAAAACCCGAGATGAAACCGACTCTTGCATGACCAAGAGATGTATACAAGTTATACAAGGGATCTTGGTCCAAGAAATGAGTAAAAAGAGTCGAGAACGGATTTTTACGGTCAAAATCGTTGTTTTGATGTTTTAACCGACACTAGGAAAGAAATGGCTTGATTGTGGGTATAACTTGCTTGGTGTGGTGTTGATGTGCTTGTAAGTGTTGTATCTAGCGGCTAGCAAAGGCTAGAAACCAAGATCTTTGCGATCTAAAGCTAGAAAACACAAGATAGTTCGGTTTTCGTGTGTATATGAAATTTGGACAGATTTTCGTGTGCTTAGAGTTGGGTCATGAAATTTCACAGAGATGATCTACACATGGAAATATGAGATCTGTGAATTTTTGGTAATTTTTGGATAAAAGATGAATATTCGGTGAATTTAATGCTCGGTTTTGGCCAAAAATAGTGAAAAATAGCAAAACATGATGAAAAATTCCGGAAAATTTAATATAAGCTTTTTATATCATATAAAAGTCACCCACAAAATTTGAGCTCAGTTGGAAAAGCCTAAGTAGGCTTTTCGGTGAAACGAGTTCTAGGGCTTTCTAGCTCGGTTTTGGGTGAAAATGGCTTGAAAAATAAGTTTTAAATTCTGGAAAAATTCCAGGAAGTTATGAGGATGATAGAGATCATCCCAGAAAAATTTGGGATTTTTCTAAAGTGTTTTGGTATTTTTGACATATTTAGTGTTTTAATAAGATTTAAAAATAGATAAATAAATGTAAATATAGGAAAATAAATCTGGAAAAATTCCAGGAAGTTATGAGGATGATAGAGATCATCTCAGAAAAATTTGGGATTTTTCTAAAGTGTTTTGGTATTTTTGACATATTTAGAGTTTTAATAAGATTTAAAAATAGATAAATAAATGTAAATATAGGAAAATAAATCTGGAAAAATTCCAGAAAGTTATGAGGATGATAGAGATCATCCCAGAAAAATTTGGGATTTTTCTAAAGTGTTTTGGTATTTTTGATATATTTAGTATTTTAATGAGATTCAAAAATAGATAAATAAATGTAAATATAGGAAAATAAATCTGGAAAAATTCCAGAAAGTTATGAGGATGATAGAGATCATCCCAGAAAAATTTGGGATTTTTCTAAAGTGTTTTGGTATTTTTGATATATTTAGTATTTTAATGAGATTTAAAAATAGATAAATAAATGTAAATATAAGAAAATAAATCTGGAAAATTTTTACAAAAATTCCTTACTGTCAAATTAAGTCTTGTGCAAAATTTCAAGACCCGAGACTAATCGGGTAATTATTTGTGCTAAAAAGAACATAAAAACAAGTTTTTAAAGCTTAAAACGTGTAAACCGGCAAAGTTCGCATAAGCGAGCTGACTGGTACATGAAAACTCTAAAAATGGACTATTTCATAAATCTAAGTAAATTAAGTAAAAATAAATCATCCGAAAATAATTCGGATGATTTGGGTAATTTTACCCGATTTTACCGTTTCCGGCACCGAAATACCGGAAACGGGCCCCACGGCCAAACGGGGTGTCAAACCGAGCTATAATTTCATCACCTTAACTAAATTGACTGTCAAACTCTAAGCAATGTCACAATCTGAGTCCTTAGAAGTGTCACGGGGTTAACATAGTCCCCGAATCGAGTACAGTACTGGGTTAACAATGTTCCCAGATGTACCGATTGATACGTATTTAAGTTATGGGAATTATATAGTAACGACTAGATATTATATTACAGATCCAGGCACGTAGCTGTTCCTTGTATTACTCACCGACTCACAAAAGGTGAGTTTTCACGAGCCCCTTTTAATGAATTATTTTAATTATATTTTCCCGGGGCGGAAAACATGTCTTATTTAAAGTATTTAAGTACATACCGATCGTATGGAAATACTTGTACATTTATATATATATGGTCTGATGCACAGAATATATAAAATGTTTATCATGTGTTATTGTTCTGGGGTAACATAGTTCCCAGGGGTTATTATTGTTCTGGGGTAACATAGTTCCCAGGGGTTGTTATTGTTCTGGGGTAACATAGTTCCCAGGGGTTGTTATTGTTCTGGGGTAACATAGTTCCCAGGGCTTATTATTGTTCTGGGGTAACATAGTTCCCAGGGGTTGTTATTGTTCTGGGGTAACATAGTTCCCAGGGGTTGTTATTGTTCTGGGGTAACATAGTTCCCAGGGGTATTTATTGTTCTGGGGTAACATAGTTCCCAGGGGTTATTATTGTTCTGGGGTAACATAGTTCCCAGGAAGTTAATGGAAATGTTCTGGGGTAACATAGTTCCCAGCATGATTATATTGTTAATAAATGATTATTAAAACGATTTGTCAGTGTTTATTTAAATTAGTGAAACTCACCAACTATTCGTAGTTGACCCGTTTTCTTTACATGTTTTCTAGGTATGCCCAAGTTGGAATGATTGATATGTGCTTAACTATCTGTGCTACCTGTTGGAAGCTTGCTGCTCTATGTTTTGTAATGAATTTATTAATGTCTTATCGGTAAAATATGTGTGTAACACCTAGACAGTAATGAAACTCGCAACAATGTAATATGTTATAAATTAATGTAGTGGTATTTTCCTTATAAGCAATGCTGTTGATATCAGATGTGTCTGTGGCATCCCGTGTACGTTTCCGCTGCGGTTACGGGGTGTTACATCCATATCCTCTAAGATATTATAAGGGTCTGGTCCCTATCCTCTTAGATATTATAAGGGTCTAGTCTCTCCTTTCCATTTACTCATACCTTCATACATATATTTCTTCATACTATCATTCATAAAATTCATACATACCCTTCTATGTCATTTATACATACTTTATAAAACATCCATACATACTTTTCAAAACATTCACATAACATGCATTTCTCACTTAAGGTAAGTTTATTTACTAATCTCATCGAGAATGAACACAACCCAAAAAACATAACAAGGCAATGGGGCTAGAAACTCACCTGGGTCCGATTTCTTTAAGAGTTAATGGTAACTCCTTTCCATAATTGGTGGGCGGCTAACTGTATAATAGTTACATGTATTAATTAACTAGCTCTATCCATATCATATTTCTAGGGTATTGTAACCCCTAGCTGCGGGGGTCCGGGGGCAGCGCCCCTGGCAGCGGGGTTGTAGGGGCGGCAGCCCCTAGGAGGGTCCAAGGGACATAGCCCTTAGCTGGGGTTAATAAGCTTTTACCAAAAAAGCCTCATCAGAAAAACTGAAGTTCAATTATTTAATCAAATCAAATCTTCATTTTAAACGCTACCTTTCATTATTAATTATTTACGTATTCTTATCTAACTATCATATAAGTCCATATCTATTGTTTACGTATGTATACGCTGTTTATCTTTCGTTAATTTGGAAAAATCACCTTCACCCATATAAGTCTTGGGCACATAAGTCACCCCAGCGCATAAGTTATCCCAACGTATATGTCAGCACGTATAAGCCTTTCTACGTATAAGTTAACTTATACGTTCCTATAACTTTATATGTTCCTTATAAACATATATGTTGGACTACACTTATACGCTGTTCAATAACATATACGCTACCAATACATATACGGGCTACATACATACATGGCTTACATATACATATGCGCTATTTATACATATACGTTGCACATACATACACATTGTAGATACATATACAACTTACATACACTTATACATTGCACAAACATATGCGTTGTATATAGTTATACGCCCGTATAAGTTTAGGTCAGCCTCCTATATCGCGTTTTTAGGGTTTTTCCCGATTCCGGCGCCGTCAGCCGCCGTTAACCACCATGATTGGCCGAAGTTTGATTGTTTATTACCTAGGCAGCTTCGAGGTGTCCATATATGAGCTAAGGTAGCCCTTAAGATCGTTTTTGGTTGTTTAAACACCTTAATAAAGCTAGATCTAGATTCAAACGAATCATTTGGCATCCCGAGGCTGTAGTATAGGGTTCTAAAGTGTTGGGTCAGCTGAGATAAATGATATCTTACATTCGGTTGGTCTTGCATCGTTGAATAGAATAGTGTAGAGAGTGTTTGGCTTAAATGTGTGTTTTTTATGATTTAGGTTTTAAGGGTATTTATACTCCTTAAGCCCATTAATTTTAGGCCCATCTTCATCTAAGTTCATGGTTTAATTCCATCTATTTTAACCCACCATCTCTTTATCATTATTATTATACTATTATTATTTTTCTAATAACTTAATTTATTTTTTCCAACGTAATTAATATTATAATATTATTCCTAGAAATTTTGGGATGTTATAGATTTATTATAAAACTTGTTATTGGTTCAAAAATTTGACTTGATAAAGTAAAACAAACGAAAATTAAAATTTTAAGTGTGACTGGGTTTCAAAGTCATTTTTAAGGACATTTTTGAAAATAGTAAAAAGATTCGGGATTTTGCACATTGAGTATTTTTCCATGACTATTAAAATTTAAAAATAATGACAAACACTTCTGACATGTCACTTTCATGCCTATCAATGCTTCTAACTTTTATCAAATTAGAAATATTTGTGTCAGCGTTAACTTTTCTTTGAATAATGATCAGAATGTTGTATGTGAAGCATGTCGTACAAAATTATGCTCAAGTGAAGAAAAACATTCACAAAATTGAATGGGTTGACCTGTTATTTTTTTTGTTAATTGGCAAAGTCGAGAAGCTCCTCAAACTTATCATAAATCTCTTTTATGGTATAACTCAAAATTATTATTCTATAAGAAGTATTCTCCAAAATTGGTTCATAATTAAATTTCTTTCAGTTATACATATATGATATTGAGAATAAATTTTCAATAGATGGAGTGTTCTTAAGTATGTTTTTGCATGTCATTATTATTTATTTTATTAAGTTCATTTTTTTGGAAAAATTATTTTGTGATATAAATAAAATCAATTTATAAATAATGATACAAGTATATGTGTAATACATTTTTCTATATACATTATGAATTGTTTTATTTATAACTTAATTAATTAGATCATCACGTGTGTTCCATGGACTCTAAAGCTAGTATTTATATCTATAATATATATAAATGAAATCTTTTAAAGCTCTATGGTTGCTCCATACTTTTCCTCAAGCCACCAGATTGATTTATTTGTAAATGAAGGATTCTCATGCATTTGACATGAATTCACAGGTTTGGCTCTCACTAAACCCAGATAGCCCTTAAATGAGTTATAACATCTCATTATATTAAAAAGTTAATTTCGTCAAATATTTGATATGAAAATCCGATAAAATAGTGATATACTAAAAATTAATATCCGATTTATTATTATTTTTTTAAAAGATATTAATTATAATTAAGAAACAAATTTAAAGTAAAAAATAGGTTATGGGTCTCACTAATCCCAGATAGCTTTTAAACTATGTTATAACATCTCAGTTATTTGTGAAACCTTTCATCATCAAATTCTAGTTATATTATTAACTTACAATAAATAAAATTAAAATATTAAGAAATAGATAGATATTAAAAACGAATAATACAAAACAACCTCATGTATTATTTATAATTAGGAAACACTTTTATAATTTAAAAAAAACGGGTCATGGGTTTCGCCAAACCCAGTTAACTTTTAAACCGGGTTATAACAACTCATTTATTTGTGAAACCTTTAATCATCAAATTCTAAGTATGTTATTAACCTATGTAAGGCCCCAGTCCCGGTGCCCTACTTTAGCGTTGGATATACTCGTAAACACAGTTCAGAATATCAGAGTTAAATTAAACCTTCGCGGAATAAATGAAACTTCAAACATTCATTACAAAACATTCATAACTTATCTTTAAAACATAACTTAAGTATCTTATTTAAACATCATGACAGATCTTCCGAATCCAGCCTCTTCAATTCATGCCATGTGTCTTCCTCAAGCTAGCTGTTCCGATCTATGTACATGTGTGAATACTAAAAGTCAGCTACGTTGAGTGAGTTCTAGTTAATCAGACAACATACAATACATTCACATAATTACACATATACGTATCCGAAGATGCATATATCACACTTAACTTGTTACCTTTCTTACATTCTTTCATACTTTCATTCTTGCTTTTGTACATACATTACATATATATATTAAATGGGAAGTATCCGGTACTCACAGTATTCTACTATTCATAAGCTGGTCATGTTATCATCTAACACGTGTCTAAAGCATCGTTAATTTTGAAGTGGCAGCTACAATTTAATAATTTATTCTCTTCTGCTTTACGCATGATTATCGCTTTACTCTTTGCTTTTCTTTAGAAACCTGGCTGATGCATCTCTCCTCTTCTTTTGCCTTCAATTCAATTTTGATCCTTGAAAATCACAATCATCAAACTATAATGCTGAGTACTATCCAACAGTGTTGTAGGGGTATGGTACTAAAACCCGGTTCTACGACCCTGAATCTATTATGTTTGGCCTATTTTATCGCATGGACTAATACAATGTTATTGGGCCGAGGGGGTTTTGTGGAGGTAACCCTAACTGGGCTAGGCCCATTAGGGTACCATGATGGTGGCCATGAGACTCTATATAAGGAGGTCTCCACCTCCTTATCATAGGTCATGCTCAGTAAGAGCCACCACCACTTTTTGTGTCTGTGAACAAGAAATCCTCAGGATATCTTAGCAGTCGCCTCCACACCCCCGAAACCATTGCAGGTCTCGACATTGCAGGTCGCCGGCGCAGCCGCAGAAGAAGAAGAAGATCAAGACGTGGTTCGTTCATCTCGAAAATCCGTGGAAACATCGTCATGGATCAGGTAAGATTCATTTCGTGCTTCGACATTTTGGCGCCATCCGTGGGACAGCAACGAACTGCCCTTCGATCTTCATCTCGGCTGTCAGATCTCTCCCAAGAAAAACGCGGATCTGGAAGTTTACAGAAAAAGGCTTCAAAGCTTGTTCTATTTAAAGCTCAAAAAGATCCATAGATCTAAAAAGAGGCTTCCAGATCTGGGCAAGAAGGAAAATCCGTGATTCGAATGATCAGATCTCCGAATCTGTGAATCTGTGATTCAGGATCTCCGAATCTGTGATGGTTTTAAATCTGCTCCGAATCTTCAGATCTGTCCAGATCTGATTTACAGATCTAGGTCTAGATTACAGACCTGGATTTTAGGTCTAAAGTTGCAGATCTGACTCTTAAATTGCAGATCCAGAAGTTACTAGACTTCCGCCGCCATGTACGCACGCCCGTGGGTTCTCACTCCGCAGCCGTGCATGTGCCGCCGCGGAAACCACCATCTGGGTTTTGCGCAAGAGACCTTCGCCATGCACACGCACTTGCGAGTCACCACTCTATCGCCGTGCATGCGCGCATCAGGCTACGCGCCAAAACTTCAAGGTTGGGAATCCTCCTAATATCCCATATGGCTACGCGCCAAGGTTGGGAATCCTCCTAATATCCCATATGGCTACGCGCCAAACTTCAAGGTTGGGAATCCTCATAATATCCCATATGGCTACGCGTCAAGGTTAGGAATCCTCCTAATATCCCATATGGCTACGCGCCAAGGTTGGGAATCCTCCTAATATCCCATATGGCTACGCGCCAAACTTCAAGATTGGGAATCCTCATAATATCCCATATGGCTACGCGCCAAGGTTGGGAATCCTCCTAATATCCCATATGGCTACGCGCCAAACTTCAAGGTTGGGAATCCTCATAATATCCCATATGGCTACGCGCCAAGGTTGGGAATCCTCCTAATATCCCATATGGCTACGCGCCAAGGTTGGGAATCCTCCTAATATCCCATATGGCTACGCGCCAAACTTCAAGGTTGGGAATCCCCATAATATCCCATATGGCTACGCGCCAAACTTAGGGGTTGGGAATCCTCGTACCATATGTTCACGCATCACATATGCTCACGCATATTACACATGCCTACGCATCACATGCTTACGCATCACATGCTCGCACATGTCACAGTCTACACGCACACGCACGCAACATCTGCGCGTGGCGCATAACACAAAACCAAAAGTCTACGCGCACGTGCATGCAACATCTGCACGTGGCGCGTGACATAAAGTAGCTCGTAAGCCGCCTCACGTGCAAGCTCCACTATTATTACAGCTCATAAGACGCCTCGCGCGCAAGCTGTTATTATTCTTACAACCCGTAAGTCGCCTCACGCGCAGGCTTTTTTATTATTCACACAGCTCATAAGACGCCTCGCGCGCAAGCTGTTGTTATTCTTACAGCCCGTAAGTCGCCTCACGCGCAGGCCTTTATTTTTCACAGCTCATAAGACGCCTCGCGCGCAAGCTGTTATTATTCTTACAGCCCGTAAGTCGCCTCACGCGCTGGCTTTTATTATTCACACAGCTCATAAGACGCCTCGCGCGCAAGCTGTTGTTATTCTTACAGCCCGTAAGTCGCTTCACGCGCAGGCCTTTATTTTTCACAGCTCATAAGACGCCTCGCGCGCAAGCTGTTATTATTCTTACAGCCCGTAAGTCGCCTCACGCGCTGGCTTTTATTATTCACACAGCTCATAAGACGCCTCGCGCGCAAGCTGTTGTTATTCTTACAGCCTGTAAGTCGCCTCACGCGCAGGCCTTTATTTTTCACAGCTCATAAGACGCCTCGCGCGCAAGCTGTTATTATTCTTACAGCCCGTAAGTCGCCTCACGCGCTGGCTTTTTTTATTCACACAGCTCATAAGACGCCTCGCGCGCAAGCTGTTGTTATTCTTACAGCCCGTGAGTCGCCTCACGCGCAGGCCTTTATTATTCACAGCTCATAAGACGCCTCGCGCGCAAGCTGTTATTATTCTTACAGCACGTAAGTCGCCTCACGCGCTGGCTTTTATTATTCACACAGCTCATAAGACGCCTCGCGCGCAAGCTGTTGTTATTCTTACAGCCCGTAAGTCGCCTCACGCGCAGGCCTTTATTTTTCACAGCTCATAAGACGCCTCGCGCGCAAGCTGTTATTATTCTTACAGCCCGTAAGTCGCCTTACGCGCTGGCTTTATTATTCACAGCTCATAAGACGCCTCGCGCGCAAGCTGTTATTATTCTTACAGCCCGTAAGTCGCCTCACGCGCTGGCTTTATTACTTTCACAGCTCGTAAGTCGCCTCACGCGCCAGCTCAATTATTATTTTCAAAGCTCATAAAACGCCTCTCGCGCGCAAGCTTTATTACTTTCACAGCTAGTAAGTCGCCTCACGCGCCAGCTCAATTATTATTCTCAAAGCTCGTAAGACGCCTCTCGCGCGCAGGCTTTTATTATTCTCAGCTCGTAAGACGCCTCTCGCGCGCAGGCTTTATTATTCTTAGCTCGTAAGTCGCCACTCGCGCAGGCTCTATTATTATAGCTCGTAAGTCGCCTTGCGCGCCAGCTTCATTATTCTACAAGCTCGTAAGCCGCCTCACGCGCCAGCTTCATTATTCTACAAGCTCGTAAGTCGCCTCGCGCGCCAGCTTCTTTATTATTTTACAGCTTGTAAGCCGCCTCACGCGCCAGCTTCATTATTCTACAAGCTCGTAAGTCGCCTCGCGCGCCAGCTTCTTTATTATTACAGCTCGTAAGACGCCTCGCGCGCCAGCTTCTTTATTATTACAGCTCGTAAGTCGCCTCACGCGCCAGCTCAATTATTATTCTTATAGCTCATAAGACGCCTCTCGCGCGCAAGCTTTATTACTTTCACAGCTCGTAAGTCGCCTCACGCGCCAGCTCAATTATTATTCTTATAGCTCATAAGACGCTTCTCGCGCGCAAGCTTTATTACTTTCACAGCTCGTAAGTCGCCTCACGCGCCAGCTCAATTATTATTTTCAAAGCTCATAAGACGCCTCTCGCGCGCAAGCTTTATTACTTTCACAGCTAGTAAGTCGCCTCACGCGCCAGCTCAATTATTATTCTCAAAGCTCATAAGACGCCTCTCGCGCGCAGGCTTTTATTATTCTTAGCTCGTAAGACGCCTCACGCGCAGGCTTTATTATGCTACAGCTCGTAAGACGCCTCTCGCGCGCAGGCATTATTATTATTTTAGCTCGTAAGTCGCTTCTCGCGCCAGCTTCATTATTATTATAACTCGTAAGTCGCTTCTCGCGCCAGCTCCATTATTATTATAGCTCGTAAGTCGCCTCACGCGCGAGCTTCATTATTATTATAGCTCGTCAGTCGCCTCGCGCGCAGGCTTTTATTACAACATGTCACCATCATGAAGAAAGCCTCTCAAAACTCAGACAATAAAGACAAGGCCAAAGAAAAGGGGAAAAAACCTCCTCACACCTTATAAAGTCCAGCGCTCCACCTAGACGCTTGCGCGCCCAGGAGCAACACTGGACTTGGGGGGGCTTGTAGGGGTATGGTACTAAAACCCGGTTCTACGACCCTGAATCTATTATGTTTGGCCTATTTTATCGCATGGACTAATACAATGTTATTGGGCCGAGGGGGTTTTGTGGAGGTAACCCTAACTGGGCTAGGCCCATTAGGGTACCATGATGGTGGCCATGAGACTCTATATAAGGAGGTCTCCACCTCCTTATCATAGGTCATGCTCAGTAAGAGCCACCACCACTTTTTGTGTCTGTGAACAAGAAATCCTCAGGATATCTTAGCAGTCGCCTCCACACCCCCGAAACCATTGCAGGTCTCGACATTGCAGGTCGCCGGCGCAGCCGCAGAAGAAGAAGAAGATCAAGACGTGGTTCGTTCATCTCGAAAATCCGTGGAAACATCGTCATGGATCAGGTAAGATTCATTTCGTGCTTCGACAAGTGTGATGACTGTTGTTTGTGACCAAACACCAACGCCATCGGTCCCATGGTCTCTCCGTCGGGAGTAATCCGTCACCACCTCTGGTAACTCTTTTTCCTTATATCACATCTTCGTGTCACTGTAATGTGTTCGTTTGACCATGCTTTCGGTTTATTATTCTTCTCGCTTTATCTAACAGTGAAATTAGGACTTTTTATTAAACATGATAATGATTTGTAACCTAGGATTTTTTATTCTTTTAAATGCTCTTTGTATGATATAGATTTAAATATGAGATGTGTTAATACAAATCTAATGATTGATTTTGCAGATTTAGTTAGCAGGTCTACCAACAACTGAGTTTTCCACGTCTTTCCTTCATATAATTTTAATTTTTTTAATGTCATTTGTAAAGTTTAATGAAATGGACCGGTGGTAATACTTAATAATTTAATTTCTACAGAGCTTAGAAGCAGATTAAATTCTTCCAAACTTTGGCTGCAGACTTGCAACAACTTTTTCTGAACGTCATAATGCAATAATGGAGGTGTAGTTTTCTAATTGTGCATCTTCCGAACTTGATTACTTTAAATTAGGTCAATAAACGAACCGGACAAACAAAGCACATGTTTGTGTTCGTTCATTTAACTTTAACTAAACACCAACTATAAAACAAAGTTGAATTTTTCCACTTGATATAGATTTATAATATTCGCACCCATCAATAAAGGATTGATTTTTGCAGGATTTTTTAGCTATTATTATACAATTATAAGAAAATTATATAAAAGCACAAGTAACAGAGACAAAAACATCATAATATTTGAACATGCTGTTTGACATTTGAAGTCAAATTTGTTCAATTTTATGCTGAAAAATAATTAGATTTAATGTTCTTAAATTTTCAAATTAATGTGATTACCTGAAACACATTATAACAAAGACAAAATGCAGAAGAAAGTGGTGAAATTTACAGCAAATCTTGCATTTAAAAGGTAAGAATATTCAACTAACAATAAAGTCTCATTGGTCAACTTTGATATATGCAGGTAGCAGGTGCTGAGGGAAACAATGTTGAATCAAGCATCTAAAATCAAAAGTTCTATGAAGAGTTATAAACTGAACTGTGCAAGCACATTTTCTCAACAACAGAGAACCAACCTAAATCGGTCCCAAATTATATGAAAAGTTGGGTAAACGTTGGGACATGCATTTTACATGTGTCAAAAGACTTAGCTTTAAATTCGGTTTTACATGTGAATTAATTAGCCGGTATGGCCATTTTTTATGATGTAAACATAGTAAAATATAGCTTATGTATGATCAAATGTTGTTCGCGCCGCGAAGAGCGTTGGTAAAAATTCTAGTTCATATATATTTTAATAGTATTTCGCATTACAACATTCACATATATTATTAGGGTCTGTTCCCTACATCAGCAGATATTATTAGGGTCTATTCTCTTCATTCGCAGATATTATTAGGGTCTATTGCCTACATTCGCATATACTATTAGGGTCTATTCCCAACCCGCAGATATTATTAGGTTATGTTCCCTACATTCGCACAACCATACCTCCATATTATCATTCATTCGATTTCATACATACCCTGATTTATCATTCATACATAGTGTATACATAATTACATATTCTAACACTTACCTTCCTTGGCGATACGTGCAATATCCGAAGATCGTTCACATAACGCCAAACATTCATTCATAACTATCACACATATTATATATGGCATACATTTACCACTTAAGGTAAGTGTATTAACTATTCACAAAGACTATGCACACAACACCGAAAATATAACAAGGGAATGGGGCTAGAAACTCACCTGTAAATGGCTCCTATCTGAATTTATTGTTATGCGCTTCTTGAGCTGTGCACGGCTAACTATGTATTAATCATAGTATCAATTAACTACTTCTAGCTATCCATACTTCTAATTTATTGTAACCCTTAGCTACGAGGGTCCGGGGGCAGCGCCCCTGGTAGCAGGGTTCTAGGGACGGAAGCCCCTAGCGGGGTCCAAAGGGCAGGGCCCCTGGCTGGGGTTAAGTTGGCAAGTCAGCTCAGAAAAATTTTATATTCGTTAATAAGTCTTTATTAAAAACCTCATTAGAAAACTGAAGTTCAATTATTTAGTCAAATCAAATAATTACCTTTCATTATTAATTAGTTACTTATCTTTAGTTCATACATCATATCGTTTACGTCCGTAGACGCTGCTTATCGTTCGTTTATTTTGGAAATAGTGTAAGTTATGTCCAACGTATAAGTCTCCTTAGGCGTATAAGTTAAAGATGACGTATAAGTGGTTCCAACGTATAAGGGGTCTTGGCGCATAAGTCTCTCCAGCGTATAATTCCACCCAACATGTAAGCCTTCCTAGTGCATAAGCCATGAATATACATTATACATATACGGTGTATAAGCACATACACACTTACACGGCGTATAAGCATTTACTCTACCATACTTATGCGTTGATCATTCTTACACGCAACATACATGTAACATCCGAAATTTTATAATATTAAATAAAGCGAACTTATGTTTGTTGAACGTGTGTTCGTATTAATTAAAATTAAATATAATAAGGGAATGGACTTGGGTGGGAAACGATGGATTAAGGGGATGGGTATGAGCCTTGGGTCTATGGGCTTAAGAGAGTATAAATACTCCATTAAACCTTCCTAAAACCCTAAAACCCTCATTGTATCTTTCAAAAATCTCTACACACTCAAAACACATACACGTAAACCCTCTCTTGAGGCCGTGATTGAAGAGGAAGATCCGAGACCAAAAACCAAGATAAAGATTGATAAATCTTAACCATACAAGCAAGATACAAGATCATTGTTCATAACCAAGCAAAACCGTAGCATTAAAACGAGTAAAGGTATCTTCTTGATCTTTAAAGGTTACTAATTTATGAACGTTTAGCCATGAAACTCAAACCTAGAGTAGATCGGGTCTAGACAAGTCATAAAGTCGCAAACTTGATGATTAACATGGACTTGACGAACTTATGGTTATGAACGGCTCATAAAAGAACCCCTAAATCTAGCCTTAAACGTTTTTAGCCATAAAGGTTCAAGCTTTATGTTCACTCGGGTAAAGTTTTTGCCGAAAACGGTTATGGAAAAAATTATGGGTTAATACCAAACCTTAATAAAGTGTTAAAGTCACGAAATGTGATAAGAATAGTGATAAACAGACCAAAGAGCTTCAGCTCGTTCGATTACACTACTTCTGTTCGATTACATGGTCCAAATTCGGTTACAATGAAGCTATTCGATTACAATGAGAAGACTCAATTACAAGCTTATAGTTGATTACAAACTTAAACCCGATTACATTAGAGATACTTGATTACAAAGATACATTCACTTACAACATGTCAGTTCAATTATAATGGACTTCGAATACAATGGCTTAACTCGCATACATGATCACGTTCGATTACAATGTTACAAACGAATGCAAATGTACCAGTCGATTATAATTCAAAATCGATTACAATGAGGAATTCGTTTATATAATGTCACTCGAATAGATTGTGACACTCACTTATATTGCTTCAAGGGACTCGATTACTTATGCTTAACTCAAATACAACCCTATAATCGATTACATGTACATACGACTACACTAGGATTCGATTGCATGTACCTTAGATTACATTATGTGGTCCGTACTTATGGTGTACACTCGAATACGTTAAAGACATGAGGTAACATGTTAAACTCAATTACACATATACATTCGGTTACACCAAGAAACTCGAATACATACTAGCAATTGTATACAATACACATATCTAAATACTTTATGTGGTTCAAATACATTATACCGTATCCGAATGCATGATGTAACCCGAGTATATATGTATATGTGTATATATATACATGATAGTATAAAAGGAAAGACTTGAATACAATAAAGAAAGAAAGAATACTAAAATAATTGAATACCTTGTATTCAAATGCATTAGGGTTTAAGGTAAAATAATTCTAAGTAAATTGTATTAAAAAACAAGGCAATTAAAATAGACCAGACTTAGTCATTTTGGATGAACTTGAATAATGTGATTAGGACAAGTATTGATACGTGTAACTAATATACAGTTAGCATAGCTCAGTTAAGGAAAGGATTAACGATTAACGGAGAACGAAACAGAATCCAGGTGAGTTTCTAGCCCCATTTCCTTGTTATGTTTTCGGGGCTGTGTGCATACTCAATGTGAAAATTAATACACTTACCTTAAATGGTAAGTGTATGTCTTAATAATGAATGTGATAGTTATGTTTATATTATGAACGCATGCTTGACAGTACGTGAACGATCTTCAAATATTGCACGTATTGTTAAGGAATATAATGTGTGGTAAGTTTGAAATGAGTATGCGAAAGAAGGTATGTATGAATATTTCATTTATGATGAGTATGTATGAATGTTATTATAACAATGACAAAGGAAGGTAATGTATGGTTGTATGGTTGTATGGTAACGAAAGGGAACTGGGCCCTAATAATACTCGAGGCAAGAGGGAACCGAACCCTTAAAATATTTGAGGCAAGAGGGGACCGAACCCTAATAATATTCGAGGCAAGAGGGAACCGGGCCCGAATAATACTCGAGGAATGTAGGGCGTAATGTCTTTAAAACGTAAGGTATGAAAATGAAAGGTAGAAAATATGAAGGTAAGTGAGTGTATAATGAATGAATGTAAGAATGTATAAAGTATGAACGAATGTATGAAATTATGATTGTGTTGTATGTTGTATGATTAACTTGAACTCACTCAGTATAGCTGACTTTGAGTATGCAAGCATGTGAGTAGGATGAGACAGTTGGCTTGAAGAGGGACACATGGCAAGTTGAATAATGAGGCTGGCATCCGAAGACTCAGTTGTTTATGTTTGAATCAAAAGACATGTTTTAAATTATTTTTAAATGGTGACTTATGTAATGAATGGTTGACTTTAATAGTATTCCGTGAAAGTTTAATTAACTCTGATATTTAGAACTGTGTTTATGTGTAAATCCAAGGTCCAAAGTGAGGCACCGGTAACGGGGCCTTACAAGTTGGTATTAGAGCAAAGTTCGAGAGATTTAAGCATCCTACATGCGTAGACTCGAACAGAGAATGGGATTAAAGTAAGAAAGAGAAAGAAGATTCCAGTTCAAGATACCCATGTGTCACTCAAGCAAGCTCAGTAATGGTAAATGTATGATTAAATAATGTATGCCAATATTAGCTTAATATCTAAGGAAGGGGTATGTGAATGTTAGAGATATGATTAATTGATTGTCTAATTGATTAACTATTTAAAAGTAGAACCAAGCACAAATATACTCATAAAGGGAAGTGTATAGGACACGAAAAGTAACGTGATCAGCTAATCACAGCTGGCCGCTATTATTACATGTTAGCCTTACTATCCTTGTACTAAATAGTTCTTGGAGTGATGATGTTTGTGTTTTCCCCTTCCAAAATACGATGGCTGGAGCTAGGGAATTTGTTGGAATAGGAGGTCACACTGGACGTCGTGGCAGGCGACGTATTGTCCGACAACCTTACGTAGAATCAGCTTCTAACACAGGAGAAGAAGGAAGCGCAGCGGGGCAAAACCCGAGAAACAATAAAGGGTATCAGCTCGATCCTACAGTTCAAGCAGCCATTGTTAAAGCTATGGTCGTTGCTATGAAGAACTTGAGTCCTGAAGGGTCTGCTAGAATCCATGTAAGAACCGTTGAGAAGTCAGGGGGAATAGTAAGAATGATGATGAAGGGGAGAAGGGGGATTCAAGTTAAGTTTGTTCTGGTAAGGTTAATGACAGGAAGAGGGGTCGAGGCAGGTGTAACTACAAGTCCTTTAAGGGATGTGACCCGCCAAAACTGATCGGATTAGGAGACACAATCGCTTCTCTTCAATGGATAACCGCCATGGACAAGGTTAATCGAATTAGCGAGTGCCATCCTGATCAAGCTGTGGGTTATGCTACCCAATCATTTGGTGATGAAGCTAAGTACTGATGGGAGTCTCTTGAACAGAGGAAGAGTCGGGACAAGGTTAAGGCATTGAGATGGGAAGACTTGAAGGAGATGGTCATGAAAAAGTTTTGTGCTGATACTAAGGTTGAAAGGGCGGAGATGAAATTCTTAAATCTGAAGGCGGGTAAAATGAAACACCGCGAATACACTATTGAATTCAACCGAATGTCTAGGTTGGTGCCTGATATGGAACACTGAGGCCAAAAGGATCAAGTGCTATGTTAGAGGACTGCCGCAGAATGTCCGCACGCTAGTCAGGGCAAATAAACCTGCTACATTTGACTCAGCAGTGGAACTCGCTGAGATGGTATATGATGACTTGGTTGTGGATGATGTTGTGATGGGGGATGAGTGGAAGGATAAGAAATGTGTCAAGCATGCTAAACGACCCGGTATTTTGTTGTGGAACTCAAAGGACAAGAAACAGAAGGTGTGGGAGAAGAAGTCGTGCAAGATTTGTGGTAAGATGCACGGTGGTGAGTGTAGGTGGGGTATTGGTTCAGATACATGTCATAAGTGCGGGAAAATGTATGATGGGGTGTGCAGAGTGGGATCAAATATTTTCTATAAGTGTGGAAAGGCAGGCCATTTTGCTCATGAGTGCAATGCCAAGCTGGCATGTTACAAGTGCGGTAAGACAGGTCATTTTTCTAGGGAATGCACCGATGGTGGAGCTGGAGGTAGTGGAAAGAAAGATGCCAAACCAGCAGGACCAAAGACCAGCGCCTACATGCTGACTCGGGAGCAGGCCAAGAAGATCCCTGATGTCGTGACAGGTACGTTTCTAGTAAACAGTATTTACGCTACTGTATTGTTTGATTCGGGTGCTAATAGAAGTTTTGTAGCTACAAGATTTAGTAAGTTAGCTAAAATGAAATGTTGTCGGGTGCTTGAAACCTTTATAGTAGAAACCACTAGTGACACCTAGGGAAAAATATTGAAAATGGTTAAAGATGGTAAGGTTGAGTTAGAGAGACGTGAGTTACCTGTTACTTTGTATGTGATGACCTTAGGAGGGTTCGATTTGGTTTTGGAAATGGATTGGTTATATGAGGTTGAAGCTCAGATAGTGTGTAAGAGTTGGATAATAAGGTTAAAGTCCTTGGATAGTCGTACGGTGACGGTTTATGGTGATAAGAAAAGTTCAGGGCTTAATGTCATTTCGACGATAAAGGTCGAAGGTTTGTTACGACGAGGGTGCGGTGCCCACCTGGCGTATGTTGTCAATGCTACGGATGTGACGAAAGAAATGAAAGATGTTACGATTGTGTGCTACTACCCAGAAGTATTCCCTGAGGATCTTTCGGGGTTGCCACCGGAACGAGAGATTGAATTCCAGATTGATTTAGTACCAGGAGCCCAGCACGTCGTGAAAGCACCTTACCGGCTAGAACCGTCCTAGATGAAAGAATTGATGTCCTAGCTACAAAAACTCCTCGACAAAGGTTTTATAAGACCAAGTGTCTCCCCGTGTGGCGCACCGGTGTTATTTGTTAAGAAAAGGATGGAAGCATGAGAATGTGCATTGACTATCATGAGTTGAACAAGCTTTTGGTAAAGAATAGATACCCGTTGCCACGGATTGATGATTATTTTGACCAACTACAATGTTCGAGTTGGTTCTCACGTATAGATCTCAGATCAGGCTATCGTCAGTTGAAGGTGAAAGAGGCATACATCCCTAAAACAACGTTTCGGACACGGTATGGACACTACGAGTTTCTCGTGATGTCAATCGGTCTAACAAATGCTCCTGCAACATTTATGGATATGATGAATAGGGTGTGTCTGCCGATGTTGGATAAGTCTATTATCGTTTTCATTGACGATATATTGATCTATTCAAAGAGCGAGTCTGATCATGCCGAGCATCTGAGGGAAGTATTGGAGGTTCTAAAGGAAGAGAAGTTGTATGCTAAGTTTTGGAAATGCGTATTCTACTTGCGAGAAGTGCAGTTTCTAGGTCACGTGATAAATCCTAAAGGGATTACCGTGGACCCAGCCAAGATTGAGGAAATAAGTAATTGGAAGACTCCGTAGAATCTGACATGTATACGAAGCTTCTTAGGGTTGGCTGGCTACTATAGGAGATTCATCGAAGGCTTCTCCAAGATAGCTGCACCGTTGACCGGTATGACCCGAAAGTCGGTATTATTCAGTTGGGTAAGTTTCAAGAAGAAGCTATTGAGGAATTAAAGAAAAGACTCACGCAAGCTCCAATCCTTGCTCTACCCGATGGTGACGAGGATTTGGTTGTTTGTACTAATGCTTCGCATCGTGGGTTAGGTTGTCTGTTGATTCAACGGAGAAAAGTGATAGCTTATGCATCCAGACAGTTGAAAGTTCACGAGAGTACTTATTTGATGCATGATTTAGAGCTAGCAGCAGTAGTACATGCTCTCAAGATATGGAGACATTATCTGTATGGTACAAAGTGCACCATTTACACAGATCATAAAAGTTTAAAGTATTTCTTTGAATAGAAAGAATTGAATAAGGCAGAGGAGACAGTAAGAATTGATAAAAGACTACGACTGCGATATCAAGTACTACCCTGGAAGGGCTAATGTGGTCGCTGACACGCTAAGTCGTAAGAACGAAGAAGTCATTACAACGGTGAAGTCGTATATGCTGATTGTTAGCTCAGATCTCTTTGAAGAAATCATCAAGGTACAGTCTGAGGCGCTTGCGGATGATAAACTAATGAAGAAGGAAAGAATTGTTCGGCAACAAGAAGAACTGATGGAAAACATTCATGGTGTTAAGATTATATTTTACCATGTGTGGATTCCACGCCATGGAGATCCCAGAGGTCGAATCTTAGATGAAGCTCACAAGTCGAGATACTCGATTCATCCAGGATCCACCAAGATGAATCAGGATTTGTATAGAGACTACTGGTGTCCTGGAATGAAGATTGATGTAGTAGATTATGTTATTAAATGCTTAACTTGTCTACAAGTCAAAGCTAAGCATCAAAACCCTTATGGGAAGATGCAGCCTCTGGTGATACCAGAATGGAAATGGGAACACATGACCATGGATTTCATAACTAAGATACCTCGTACAGCTAAGCATCAAGATACCATTTGGGTGATTGTGGACCGTTTGACCAAGAGTGCTCACTTTCTACCTATACTAAAGGCCATCTCGTCAGAAACGTTTGAAAGCTTGTTCATAAAAGAGGTTTTGACTAAGCACGGAGTGCCACTGTCGATTGTGTCTGATAGAGATACTCGATTTACTTCAAGATTCTGGAGGAAGTTACATGAAACTATGGGAACGAGGTTGAACATCAGTACGGCATATCATCCTAAAACAGATGGACCGTTTGAAAAGACGATCCAAACCCTTGAGGATATGATACGTGCTTGTGTTCAAGACTTTGGAGGAAGTTGGGATGATCACCTATATCTGGCAGAGTTCTCCTATAACAACAGTTACCATTCGAGTATTGTTATGCCACCGTTAGAAATATTGTGTGGAAGACGTTGTAGAATTCCTGTATGTTGGGGAGTGATTGGTAAGAAAGAGCTGATGCACTAAGTCGTAAGAACGAAGAAGTCATTGCGACGGTGAAGTCGTATAAGTTGATCATTAACTTAGATATCTTTGAAGAAATCATCAAAGTGCAGTCTGAGGTGCTTACAGATGAAGGATTACTGAAGAAAGAATGTATTTTCGGGCAACAAAACGAGCTGATGGATTAGGTTTGACCGTATATGGATTTCACGCCATGGAAATCTCAGAGGTCGAATCTTAGATGAAGCTCACAAGTCGAGATACTAGATTCATCCGAGATCCACCAAGATGTATCAAGATCTAAAGAGAGATTACTGGTGGGCGGGTATGAAGAATGACGTAGTGGATTATGTTAGTAAGTGCTAAACTTGTTTGCAAGTCAAGGCTGAACACCAGAAACCATATGGTAAGATGTAGCCTTTGGTGATACCCGAATGGAAATGGGAACACATCACTATGGATTGCATACCTAAGCTACCCCGTAAAGCTAAACATCATGATACCATTTGGGTGATCGTGGACCGTTTAACGAAAAGTGCTCACTTACTGCCTATGTGTGAGGCCATCTCGTCAAAGACATTAGCAAATGTGTTCGTAAAAGAGGTTGTGGCAAAACATGGAGTGTCGTTATCGATTGTGCCATATAGAGATACTCGATTTACTTCAAGATTCTGGAAGAAGTTCCATGAAGCTATGGGGACAAGATTGAACATCGGTACGCTGTATCATCCTCAAAAAGATAGGCAATCTGAAAGGACTGCTACATGCTTGTGTTCAAGATTTTGGAGGAAATTAGGATGATCATCTTCATCTGGCAGAGTTCTCAAATAACAACAATAAACATTCGAGTATTGGTATGCCACCGTTTGAGATGTTGTATGATAGACGTTGCAGAACTCCAGTATGCTGGGGAGAGATTGGTCAGAAAGAGATTGGAAGTATAGAAGTTGTGCAAGAAACCTCGACAAAATACAATCAGATCAAGGCAAGAATGAAAGCTGCTCAAGACCGTCAGAAGTCGTATGCCGATAAGCGGCGACGACCGATTGAGTTTAACGTTGGTGACAATGTAATGCTCAAGGTCTCGCCTTGGAAAGGAATTATTCATTTCAGGAAAAGGGGAAAGTTGAGTCCAAGGTACATTATACCATTTAAAATTATGGCTCGTGTTGGTGACGTGGCTTACAAGCTAGATTCACCTGAGGATTTAGAAGGAATTCATTCAACCTTCCATGTCTCTCACTGAGAAAATGTCTAGCTGATGACACGTCTCATGTGCTATTAGTAGATATTGAGGTTGATGAACGATTAAACTACATTGAGCAACCTGTAGAGATTGTCGATCGCAAAGAGAAACAACTTCGTCACAAGGTCATACCCTTGGTGAAAGTGATATGGAAGCATCGCAAAGTATCGGACGCTACTCGGGAAGCTGAGGATGAGATGCGCAAGTTTTACCCTAATTTTTTTAAGTAATGGTTATGTTTCGAGGATGAAACCACTTTAAGGAGGGAAGACTTGTAACATCCTAAATTTTTTAATATTAAATAAAGGAAATTTATGTTTGTTAAACGTGTGTTTGTATTAATTAATATTAAATATAATAAGGAGAATAGACTTGGGTGGGAAAAGATAGATTAAAGGGATGAGTATGGGCCTTAGGTTTATGGGCTTAAAAAAGAATAAATACTCCCTTAAACCTCCCTAAAATCCTAAAACCCTCATTCTATCTTTTATAAATCTCTACACACTGAAAACACACACACATAAACCCTCTCTTGAGGCCGTGATTGAAGAGGAAGATCCGAGACCAAAAAACAAGATAAAGATTGATAAATCTTAACCATACAAGCAAGATACAAGATCATTTTTCATAACCAAGCAAAACCGTAGCTTTAAAACGAGTAAAGGTATCTTCTTGATCTTTAATGTGTACAATTTTATGAACGGTTAGCCATGAAATTCAAACCTAGAGTAGATCGGGTCTAGACAAGTCATAAAGTCGCAAACTTGATGATTAAAATGGACATAACGAACTTATGGTTATGAACTGTTTATAAAAGGAACCCTAAATCTAGCCTTATACATTTTTAGCCATAAAGGTTCAAGCTTTATGGTCACTTAGATCAAGGTTTGGCCAAAAACGGTTAAGGAAACGTTTATGGGTTAATACCAAACCTTAATAAAGTGTTAAAGTCACGAAATGTGATAAGAATAGTGATAAACGGATCAAAGAGCTTCAGCTCATTCGATTACACCACTTCTGTTCGATTACATGGTCCAAATTCGGTTACAAGGAAACTATTTGATTACAATGAGAAGACTCGATTACAAGCATATAGTCAATTACAAACTTAAACCCGATTACATTACAGATACTCGATTACAAAGATACATTCGCTTACAACATCTCATTTCGATTACAATGGAGTTCGAATACAATGGCTTAACTAGCATACATGATCGCATTCGATTACAATTTTACAAACGAATACAAATTTACCAGTCGATTATAATTTGAGAATCGATTACAATGGGGAATTCGGTAACAAAATGTCACTCTAATACATTGTGACACTCACTTACAATGCTTCTAGGGACTCGATTACTTATGCTTAACTCGAATACAACCCTATAATCGATTACATGTACATATGACTACACTAGGATTCTATTGCATGTATCTTCGATTACATTGTGTGGTCCGTACTTATGGTGTACACTCAAATACGTTGAGGACAAGAAGTTACATATTAAACTCGATTACAGATATACATTCGGTTACACCAAGAAACTCGAATACATACAAGCAAATGTATACAATACACATATCCAAATATTTAATATGGTCCAAATACATTATATAGTATCCGAATGCATGATGTAACCTGAGTATATATGTATATATATATGTGTGTGTGTGTATATATATGTATATATATGTATATATATATATATGATAGTATACCAAAAAAGACTTGAATACAATAAAGAAAGAAAGAATACTGAAATAATTGAATACCTTGTATTCAAATGCATTAGGGTTTAAGGTAAAATAATTCAAAGTAAATTATATTTTAAAACAAGGCCATTCGAATAGACCAGACTTAGTCATTTTGGCTGAACTTGAATAATGTGATTAGGAAAAGTATTGATACATGTAACTAATATAAGTTAGCAGAGCTCGGTTAAGGAAAGGTTTAATGATTAACGGAGAACAAAACAGAATCCAGGTGAATTTCTAGCCCCATTTCCTTGTTATGTTTTCGGGGTTGTGTGCATACTCAATGTGAACGTTAATACACTTACCTTAAATGGTAAGTGTATGTCTTAATAATGAATGTGATAGTTATGTTTATATTATAAATGCATGCTTGTCAGTACGTGAACGATCTTCGGATATTGTATGTATTGTTAAGGAAGGTAATGTTTGGTAAGTATGAAATGAGTATGCGAAAGAAGGTATGTTTGAATATTGCATGTATGATGAGTATGTATGAATGTTATAATAATAATGACAAAGTAAGTTAATGTGTGGTTATATGGTTGTATGGTAAAGAAAGGGAACCGGGACCTGATAATACTCGAGGCAAGAGGGAACTGAACCCTAATAATATTCTAGGCAAGAGGGAACCGGACCCTAATAATACTCGAGGCAAGAGGGAACTAAACCCTAATAATAGTCCAGGAAAGAGGGGACCGATACCTAGTAATATTCGAGGTAAGAGGGAACCGGGCCCTAATAATACTCGAGGAATGTAGTGCATAATGCTCTTTAAAACGTAAGGTATGAAAATGAAAGAAAAAAAATATGAAGGTAAGTAAATGTATAATCAATGAATGTAAGAAGTTATAAAGTATGAATGAAAGTGTGAAATTATAAGTGTGTTGTATGATTAACTAGAACACACTCAGCGTAGCTAACTTTTAGTATGCACGCAGGTGAGTTGGATGAGACAGTTGGCTTGAAGAGGGACAGATGACAGGTTGAATAAATAGGCTGGCATCCGAAGACTCAGTTGTTTATGTTTGAATCAAAAGACATGTTTTATATTATTTTAAATGGTGACTTATGTAATGAATGGTTGACTTTAATAGTATTCCGCTATAGTTTTAATTAACTCTGATATTTAGAACTCTGTTTATGAGTAAATCCAACGTCCAAAGTGAGACACCGATAACGGGGCCTTACAATACATACACGCCACATTTACATATACGTTGTATATACTTATACGACATATATGCTTATACGACGTATATGCTTATACGCCACGCATACATATACGACGTATATACTTATTTGCCATATGTTTAGTTGAGCGTCCATTACACGCATTTTTTAGGTTTTCTTTTGATTCCGGCGCCGTCAGCGGCCGTTAACCACCATGGTTTATCGGGGTTTGATCGTTTATAGTCTAGGTAGTTTTGGGGTGTCCATCTGAGCTAAGGTGGTCCATAAGCTCGTTTTTGGTTGATTAAACACCCGAATAAAGCTAGATCTAGATCCAAACGGTTCGTACGGCATCATGGGGCTGCGGTGTCAGGTTCTACTATGTTGGTACAACTGAGATAAATCATTTCTTACCATTGGTCAGTCTTGGATCGTTGAAAGGATTATTGTAGAGAATGTTTGGCTTAAGTGTGTGTTTTTGAAGGTGTAGGCTAAGGTGTAGAATGGATGGAAATGGAAAGGATTAGGGTTTACGGGGTATTTATACTCCCTTAAGCCCATGGACCTGAGGCCCATCTTTCCTTTTTGGTCCATATTTATTTCCATTTAATTAGCCTACTTAACCTTCCATCTTTATTATTTTATTATTTCTCTACTAACACAAGTAAACTTTTTCGTCATAAATAATATATTAAATATTTTTCTTAAAAAATTTGGGATAGCGGACAATAGTAGACATTTAAAAAATGCCTTGTTGATGCCTAGCTTCAATGTTTCTACCTTCCATGTTTCTCATTTGAGAAATTGCCTAGCTGATGACACATCTCATGTGCCATTAGTAGACACTGAGGTTAACGAACAGCTGAACTATATTAAGCAACCTGTGGAGATAGTTGACCGCAAGGAAAAACAACTTCAACATAAATTCATCTCGTTGGTGAAAGTAATATGGAAGAATCGTAGAGGATCGGATGCCACGTGGAAAGTTGAGTAAGGGATGCGTAAGTTTCACCCGGAATTGTTTAAGTAATAGTTAGGTTTCGGGGACGAAACCTCTTTAAGGAGGGAAGACTTGTAACATCCTACCTTTTATAATAATAAATAAAAAGGATTGTGTTTATTTAAAAATGTGTTAATATTTAATTAAATTAAATAATATAAAGGAGTATGGACTTGGTTAATGAAAGATGGAATAAGAGATGGTGATGGGTCTTAGGTCCATGGGCTTGAGAGAGTATAAATATTCCATAAAACTCCCTAAAACCCTAAAATCTCTCATTCTTATCCACTATCCTCTTTACACACCCAAAACAGACACAAACACTTTCAACCATTCGGCCAAGATCCAAGAACAAAGCTTAGATTTTGATAGATCTTTAGCTAAGCATGCAAGAACAAATCCATAACGTACGTTGAAGCTAATCCGTAGCCTATAACGTAAAAAGGTACGTGCTTTACGTATAAAGGTTGTGTTTTTAAGAACGGTTTTCCCTAATACATGGTACTAAAGCAAATCGGGTATTTTTATACCTTAAAAGTATACTTGATGTTAAAAGTGGACTTAATCTACCCGTGAGTAAGAACGGTTCATGTAGAAACCCTAGATATAGCTTAAACGGGTTTGTAATCAATAAAGGTGTAAAATTTATTAATTAGTAAGCTAGATCTTGGTCTAGAATAGAAAGGAGCATGTTAAAAGATAAAAGAACACTAAAATATGGGAATTGATGTTAGATTTTGAAGAGAAAAGGAGAATAAAGGTGTTAATACCCCCAACAGTGGGTGTATTCGAATGAAGCAAGCATTCGAATAGAGCGTATACGATTAGAAAGGAAAGAAAGAAGGAAAAAGTTTCAAAACCTTTGAATCAAATAAGGAGTCCATTCGAATAAGGTGTTGAATCGAATAAGAGTCCATTCAAATAGAATACTGAAGCGAATGGAAGTGGATTCGATTTAAGATTTCATTCGAATGGATAACCCACTCGAATAGAGATCCCATTCCAATGGATGACCCATTCGAATAGAGGTTCCATTTGAATGGATAAACCATTCAGAGAGAGATCCCATTCTAATGGATAAACCATTTGAATAGAGGTTCGATTCGAATGGATAATCCTTTCAAATAGAGTGGAGAGCCCATTTGAATGGAAGGTTTAAATCAATCTGAAGGATCATTCGAATCAAAGCTGGCCATTCGAATAAATAGACCATTCGAATAGAATTTGACATTCGATTAATCCAGACTTTAGAAGTTTCTGATGAAACTTAAATGATGTGAATATGGTTAGTTAATTGACACATGTAATTGTTAAACAGTTAGCCGAGCCCAGTTAAAGAAAGGAATTACTATAAATTCAGAAAGAAACCTGATTCAGGTGAGTTTCTAGCCCCATTCCTTGTTATGTTTTTCGGGGCTGTGTGCATACTCGATGTGATTAGTCAATACACTTAGCTTAAATGGTAAGTGTATGATATGTGTTAGTATGATATATGAAGTATGAATGATGTATGTATGCTAATGCAAAGATTAAAAGTATGTATGAAAGTTAGAATTATAAAGATAAAGAAAGGTAAGGTATTCGAGGAAAGAGGGAACTGGACTCTAATAATATTCGAGGCAAGAGGGAACCGGACCCCAATAATATTTAAGGCAAGAGGGAACCGGGCGCTAATAATACCCGAGGAAGGTAGGGTGAAATGCTCTTTAAAACGTATAAGTATGAATATGAAAGAAAGAAAGTATGTAAGTATGTAAGAATGAATAAAGGTATGAAAGTATAAATGAAGAAAGAAAGTTAACAGGTAAGGTATTTAATACGTATCTACGGATATGTATAAGGAAGTATGTGTATGTATGTATGTATGTTACCTGATTATCAAGAAGTCACTCAGCGTAGCTGACTTTTAGTATGCACGCAAGTGAGTAAAATGAGGCAGCTGGCTTGAGGAGGGCACATGGCCGAAGAATAAGAGGCTGGCATCCGAATACTTATGATGTATTTATGAATGATGTTTTATTCAAAAGACAAAAGATGTTTGTTTGAGACAAGTTTTGAAATGATATGAAATGTCTATTGAAAATTCTGTGCTCCACGAAAGTTTTAATTAACTCTAATATTTAGAACTGTGTTTATGAGTAAATGCAACGTCAAAGTAGGGCACCGAGATCGAAGCCTTTCAATATATATATATATATATATATATATATATATATGGGTGGAATCTAAAGAGAACTCCTCTTAAAGAGAGTACTAGAGAACTAATAATGAATTATTTTTAACTATTTTTAAAAATATCTTTTGTGATTTTTTTCTTCTTTGCTCCTTCTAATAAGATAATATTGTTACTTAAAAAAAACTAGTCGATGTAGTGCATATGTGCACTAATGCGTATTGCATTATACAATACACACTATTGAATATATGCAAATACAACACTAATAAGTGTATACCATACACACTATCGCATATATGTAATAAAATTCTAATGCACATATGCACTATATCATTTTTTTATGTATATAATATAACACTATTGCACATATAAAATACAAATAATTGCATGTATGTTCATCAACACTATTGCACATATAAAAATACACACTAGTGAAAATATGCATTAAGAAAAAGTCTATGGTAGCGTTTGATATGCATGAATGACAGGGGGGAATGAAATGATCCATTACATGGGAATGAAGAAGGTGGTGTTTGGTTGCTCAATGGAACGGAATCATCCATTACACATGGAATCACATTCCAACAAAATCATTCCTTCCCACCCCCTTCTTTTTTTTCATTCCACTCCTCCCTCACCCTACTTTCTCAACACCACCACCACCAATACCATTGCTACCACCGTCACCGTCACCGTCGCCACCACCTTCGCCACCACCACCGTCGCCACCACTACCACCTTACCACCAGTGCTGCCACCGCCACCCAACCATAACCGCCACCACAACTTTTGCTGCCTAACCACCACCTCCGTCGCGGCCACCCTACCATCGCCATCATTACCGATGCTACCACCACCACCCCCACCACATTTGTTCTTTGTCATTCATTATAAGATGATTCATTTTGGGTAACCAAAAACCAACAGGCTTGTGTATGATTGGATAATCACTTTTCTGCCTATCATTTGAAAAGATTTATCTAGGAACATGCATAGACAACAATGTAACACCATATAAATCATAGCATTTTCTTTATGTTAATATCACCTTAGATTTTACATATCATGAGAAAGCAACCATACATGTTAATGACTGTACTAAAAGTCCTTTTAGCCTAATAAATCCATATGATTGGCTAAGTAGTCAATGTACTATCATTTCCCATATTTAAACAGTTTTAAATTCAGACACCCCAATATCTTCTGTTTGACTAGTAAATGGATGTTCTGTTTGACCACAAGTGGTCAGCAGGACCAAACATATATGTGAGTATATGTCCTTTCAAATCAGAATTATTGACATAGTTCTAAGTGTATGAATAGAAAAAAGTTACAGATTTCCCCAAATGCCTTCAGTTTTTCTGGTTAATGGCTATCCTATCTGTCCGAAAATACATGACAGGACCAACATATACAACTATATGCCTTTCCAACTTGAGAAAATGACATAATTTTAAGCAAAAGTAACTCTTGAGACTTTTCATTGAAAATCCTTTTAAGCTTCTTTAAAGCTTGAACTGAATAGTATTATCATATCTCCACACCATTAACAACTTGCTCATGTTTTGACCAAAATAAAGTGTTTATGCAAAATTCTTTAGTAAATTCATTTTATCATTTAATTTTGACATAAAATTCATTTTGACACAAACAAGCATTTAAGCAAAAATGTTAGATAAGCATATAATCAAGTATTTCAAATCAAGAGCACTTATCATGACATCAGAACTACACATCAACTGATAAACATGCAGAAGTATCAAAGATACCTAAGTTTGCACATAAAGCAAATAGGGCACATATCAGTCAACATGAAAAAGTATCATATTAAAGCATATTCACTCAATATTCAGTTTGTTAGACCTCTAATCATATAATCAATTAACACATAGAGATACACATAGCTCAGCACACATCATTAATCAGACCTCAAAAGAGTTGATCATTCCCAGGGCTTTCAAAAGAAAGTTGAACCTGGTTCTATAAAGTGGTTTGGTGAACAGGTCTGCCAAATTATCACTTGTATCAACTCTTTGCATTCAATCAAACGTTTTTCACAACAGTCTCTAAGGAAGTGATGTCTGATTTCAATGTGCTTAGTTTTAGAATTTTGTACTGGATTCTTAACAGTAAAGTATATAGCAGTATTATCAATGAAAATAGGAGTGTTCAGAAAATTCAAATCATAATCCAGCATTTGGTTCTGAATCCAGAGAACTTGTGCACAGCAGGCAGATGCAGCAACATATTCAGCTTCTGCAGTTGATATTGATACTGTTGTCTGCATTTTCCATTGCCATGACACTAGCCTGTCACCAAAAAATTGACATCCTCCTGAGGTTGAATTCCTGCTCATGTTACACCCATCATAATCACTGTCTTTGTAGGAAATAAGGTCAAAGGATTGGTTCTTTGGATACCAAATTCCCAAGTCTGGTCTTCCCTTCAAATATCTAAAAATTCGTTTAACAGCATTTATGTGGGAGACTTTTGGACTTGCTTGGAATCTTGCACAGACACACACAACATACATAATGTCAGGTCTTGTAGCAGTTAGGTACATCAGGGATCCAAATTTGGCTCTATATTCATGTTCATCCACAGGCTCCCCCTTTTCATCAGCAATCATCTTTTCTTTGGTGTCTATTGGAGTTGAAGTTTTGTATTCATGACATTTGAATTTGTTCAAAATGTCCTGCACATATTTAGTTTAGTGAATGAAGATCCCATCAGCCTTTTGTTGAACTTGCAGTCCCAGAAAGAAGTTCAATTATCCCATAGAGCTCATGCTGTACTTGGACTTCATTACCTCTTCAAACTTCATACACATTTGTTCATTTGTTGAACAAAAGATGATATCATCCACATAGACTTGTAATAGTAGCAAATCTGATCCCTTTCTTTTGTAGAAGAGAGTCTTTTCAATGGCTCCTCTTTGAAAACCATTTTCAAGAAGATGATTTGACAGCTCATCATACCAAGCTCTAGGAGCTTGATGCAATCCATAAAGGGCTTTGATTAACTTATACACCCTTTTTGGATACATTGGATCCTCAAAACCTGGAGGTTGAGCAACATTCACCTCTTCATCAATCTTTTCATTTAGAAATGCAGACTTTACATCAAGCTGGAATACTCTAATGTTCTTTGAGGCAGCATATGCAAGGAATATCCTGATAGCTTCAAGTCTTGCCACAGGTGCAAAGACTTCCTCAAAGTCTATTCCTTCCTCTTGAAGGCATCCCAGTGCCACAAGCCTAGCTTTATTCTTAATCACCAAACCCATCTCATCCCTTTTGTTTCTGAAGACCCATTTTGTGCCAATTGCTAACTTGTTTCTTGTCCTATCAACAAGATCCCAAACATGTAGATCTCTGAACTGTGCCAATTCCTCCTGCATTGCCTCCACCCAACTGTTGTCCTTTAGAGCTTGAACAATGTTCTTTGGTTCTATTTGGGATAGAAAACAGGAGTATAAACAGATGTTTGCAATTTCAGAGTGGCTTCTTGTAACTCTTTCATTTATATCTCCAATGATGTTTTCAGAGGGATGATTCTTTTCTACATAGGGAGTTTGTACTATAATATCAACAGACACAGTTGTGTCAAGATTTGATTCATTGATTTCTGGTTCTTCAATGATCAAATCTGTTTCAGCATCATGAAACTCTGGTGCCTTTTCAATGTTCTTCTTGAGGAGATGCACCATTGTTTCCAATATTCAAGCTTTCAAACAAATGTTGAAATCTTGCAATAGTCACATCTTCTTCATTTGAATGGTTGCTTGGGTTCTCCTCAGTCTGAACTTGATCGTTCTCTACTTCATGATTGTCTAGATTGAATCTGCATAATCTTGTTCTTCGTCAATAATGTCACTTGAGATACCTTTAACAAATGTATACTCCTTTTCTTTGATAGCAACCTTCTTCCATAACCCTTCTAAGTCCAATGTTTTCTTCCTTTTCTCCTCAAATACATTGGTCTTGTAGAATGAGTCATCAAAGTTTTCAGGATAGATCTTGAAAGACCTTATCAACATTTCATGATCAAACAGCCATGCTGCACCATCAACTATGTTGAACTGATTCTCATTAAAGATTATAACAGATGATTCAATAACACTCAAATGGTCTTTCACATATACTCTGTGAGCTTTTGAGTGTGTTGAATATCCAACAAAGAAGCAATCCAAATATTTAGTTTGAAACTTGTTCAAGTAATCCCTGGTGTTCAGAAGAAAACATTTGCATCCAAAGGGCTTGAAAAACTTGATATAAGGCTTTCTATTGTTGAAAATTTCATATGGTGTCTTGTTAACAAGTACCCTGTTCTGAACATAGCAGGCAGTATTGATGGCTTTAGCCCAAAATGTAAGTGGTAGATTTGCATCTGCTAACATGGTTCTTGTAGCTTCAATAAGTGTTCTGTTTCTTCTTTCTACAACACCATTTTGTTCAGGAGTTCTAGGAGCTGAGAATTGTTGAAATATTCCATTTTCTATGCAAAATTCTTCCATGACTCCATTTTTGAACTCTGTACCATTGTCACTTCTCATTGTTTTAACTTTCTTATTCAGTTTGTTCTCAATCATTGTCACACAGCCCTTAATTAACTCTGCAGTCTCATCCTTTGTACTCAGGAAATAAACCCAAGTATATCTTGAATAATCATCAATGATCATAAGACAATATCTTTTCTTCACTATACTTGGCACACTCACAGGACCAAAAAGATCCATGTGAAGTAACTCAAGTGCTTGATCAATTGAGTTGATGAGCTTTGTCTTATGAGAGGATTTATGTTGCTTGCCTTTCTGACATGAACTACAATGATCTTCAAGTTTGAACTCTCTTGTAGGTAAGTCAATGACATGCTCACCCATAACAAGTCTGTTCATATTCTTCATATTCACATGACATAGTTTCCTGTGCCATAATTTTGACTTATTTTCAGTGGCTTTGGAAACAAAACATGTACCACCCCTTGAAACAACTTCCTTCATGTTGAGCTCATATAGGTTGCCATTTCTAGGTGCCATCATCATAATCATTTCAGGTGGGATTACAAACTCAGGTTTTAAAATGAAACAGTGTGAGTCATCAAAACCAACTTTGTATCCCTTATCACACATTTGTGATATGCTTAGCAGATTGTATTGTAAACCTTCAACATGAAACACATTATCAAATAAAACTTTTCCATTTGTTAAAATTCCTTTCCCAACTATCTTTCCACCATTTTCATCACTTCCAAATGCCACGGGACCTTCAAACTTTTCTTCATAATTAACCAGTGACCTCTTGTCACAAGTCATGTGCCTTGAACATCCACTATCCATGTACCATATATCATTCAGTGGAGTGGACCGTTCCTGCACAAAAGAAAAGGTTTGATTAGTTAGGTGATGAAGTACAAGTCATTTCAACTTGCAACTTATCAGTTTCAATTTCAGTGGCTGCACTAGAAGTGAGTGTTGTTGGTTCAGGATCTTCATGAGTCAACTCAAGGTTGTCTGAGTTATCTGTTTCATATCCACACTCTCTTGGAGTTTTTACAAATGAGGTTGTGATTTGTGATTCTTCTGATGCATTGTCATGTTCTTGAATTACATAATCTTTCTTCTCTGAGTCTTCTCTTACATCACCAATTCTTTCCACTTTAGTCTCATCCTTGGGTTTCCAAAGAAATCCTTCTGGTTCATGTCCATGTTTTAACAAGACTTCTCATCACCTATCAGTTATATTGATTTATTTCTTGAAAAGACACCTTTGTTTCTTGTCTTTCTGCTGGTAGGTGAACCTTGAGAATTATCAGACTTGATTGATTTTGTATCTTGTTTGGGGCTGATTCTCAAAGGTTGAAAGTTCTTCTTGACAGCTTTCTCATGCTTTTTAGGAGACATACTTCTTCTTACTGATTTAGTCACTTGTTTCTTTGATTTGACTTTAGTTTTCTTCTCACTTCTTGTCTCTTCAGCTGATTTCAACTCATCTTTCTTTGTGGTTTCATTTTCACACACCTTTCCTTTTCCCAGGTATGCTTCATACTTTTGCTTGTACTGAGCAAAGTCTTGGCCATACTTTTTCATCTGGGACATGAAAGGGTTTGAATTTGAATCTTTCATTACATGAATCTGTGTGGTGACCATATTCATCACACTTTTTTCACCAAACCTTTCCTTTGAATATCTCATGTTCTTTTGGTTTCTTGAATCTTTCACTTGGTTTAGGTGACTTGACTCCAAGAGTCTTTTAAGTCTACAAACTATCAAAATCAATAGAGAAGGGTACAAATTCTTCAATTTTGATGTCTTGTCTTTCAACTTTGCTTTTAACAAAGACAATTTTCTCCATAATCATAAGTTCCTCATCATTGCTTTCTTTAATCCTTGACTGTCTCTTTTCATATTCTTCCATAGTTTCTACTTCTCCAACATCAAGCACTTCATGACTCGAAAAGACTGGATAAACAGGGATAAAGTTCACAATTTCAACAGTTTCAGGTACCTTCTTCTTGTTGTTTTGCTTTATCCTTTCCAACACAGTCTTGCTTGGAGGCCTTACTGCATTGTAGCTTACCTTTTTCTTTTCATAACTGTCATAAGAAACATGCTCTCTTCTTATTTTCTCATTCTGTTTCTCCATTCTAGGTGTGACAGGTGGATACAAAAGAAGTTTGTCAATAGATTCTGGTTTCTTGTATCTTCTTCCTCTTTCAGCTTCTTTGATCTGTTCATCTGTGATCTGATCACTCAAATCACTCAAATCATCTTGATTGAGATCATTAGAATCAAAGTCATCCTTAGAGAGTTGTACTCCAATTTATTTCTCTTCTTTCAATTCTTCTTTCACAACAAATTCACCTTCTTCATTCACCTCAACATTTTTATACAAATCAACAAATTCTCTTTTATCATCAAACACTTCTTTGAATTGTTGCAGATAGGCATCTCTCTTCTCTTTGTCAACTTTGGGCATAAAATTGTTGTTGAATGGAGGTGGAACTACTTTGTACTTGTCTTCTTTTATCACTTGATTCAGAATTCCACAAATATTTCCAGTGGAAATCAAATTCTTCAAGAATTCATTTTCAATTTGCAGTTTTGTATTCTACACTTTTTCTTCAACTAACATTTTCTTTAATCCATCTATCTCAGTGATGTATCTGGTTTGAGTTCTGTAACTAATCATGCAATCATCTTCCAAGCTTTTAATATTTTCTTCACTGATCAGCTCACCAGACTCATATCCATTTATGATACTTTGTTTCCTAAAACACTCACTTTCCAGCTTGCCTACTTTTGTTTTTGTTCATTGATAATTTCATTTAAGTCAACAGTAGAAGTATAGTGTACCTGAGATGATGATCCAACTTCTTTCTCATCAATGCCGTAAATGCCACATTTACCCTCTTGATGTCATCTGCAATTTCTTCTTCATGATTACTCCAATCAAAATTACCCTCATGCTGTGAAGTTACAGCCACATTTCCTTGATTTATGGGTTGATTTTGGTTGGTTGGAACTGAATTGTTTGGAACAGTTTGAAGATTCTGATTGTTGTTTCTTTGAAAGCCTTGATTCTGTGGCACAACTTGTTGATTATTGTTCATTGGAGGCTGTTGGAAGTTGTTGAAGTTGGGGTTATAATTTTTGGAGTTGTTGTTATTGAAGTTGTTGTTCCTTGAAGTCTGTTGAAACTGTTGATATTGATGCTGCTGATTTCTTTGTTGATTTTGGTATTGGTTCATCTGAAAGTTTCTTGGCAAGTTGCATTCTCTGGCAAAGTGACCAGGTTGTTGGAAGTTATAGCAAATGGCTTTAGACTTATCAAAACCAATTCTTTCATTAGGTCCTGATAGAAGAGATCTACCAGTCCTGTTATATAGCCTTTTGCTTCTAAGAGCCAACATCGCTGCTTGCCATTTCAAATCCATGTCTTCTAAATCGTCAGCATCTATCTGCTCTAGATCATCTTGCACAATGTTTGTATGAACCATGTTCTTTGCAACAAAAGCATTATAAGAATCAGTGAACATTGAGAGCAAACCATGATAATCTGATCCATGACTTCCATTACCACCAGCATAGGGTCCATGTCCACTAGTCATTGAGGCTGAATCATGTTCTTCCAAGAGTTGGACAATAAACCTCTGCTGGTTTTGTGAGTTTCTTGAACTACCACCAACAAAAACCTTAGGTGTGTCAACACCATGGTCATTTGGTTCTTCTATGATGGGAATTTGTTGTTATTTTTTGATTGACAAGTTCCCCATAGGTTCAATGAGAGCATTTGTTACTTGAAAACATGGCTTCTCCTCTTTGATCATTTCATTCTCAATCATTTCTATTTCTGCAGCTTGAAGGAAGCATACCACATCATCCACCTTCAAATCATTGAAAATTGGCTTTTGAAGGATGAACTTGCAGGCAGTATACCATTCTTTGGGCATTGAATTGAGCAGCTTGGTATTCATATCAAGATCAGTAATGACATAATCAGTTGTCCTCAACTTATTCACAATAGCTAGAAATCGATCTAGAATTGATTTTAATCTTTCTCCCTCCTAATACTTGAACATTTCCAACTGTTGCTTCAATCTTTGTTTCTTTATGTTCTTCAGCTCAGTATTCCCCTCATACATCTCAAGGATGGCATCATACATTGCCTTGGCAGTTGTATGATGTGCCACCTTGGTTTAAATATCCCAAGACAGTCCTAGCTTAATCATAGCTAAGGCCTTGTCATCTATCTTTCTCAATCTTTCACGCACAGCAACAGTTGCATTTGCATTTGCACCTTCATTGTTGTCCCGTGTTCTATTCTTGATTGAATTACACATATCCACATCATTATAGCATACGGCTGCTTCAAAGAGTACTTTCCACTTGGTAAAGTTTTCCTGTCCATATCATTTTGGAATCTTGTTAGTAGACACTTTTTGTTCCTCATATCCAGACATTTTTGAAAGAATCAAAATTAGTTTCTTTGTAAAAACAGAGTTTCAAAATAATCAGATCTGAAAACAGGTTATTCAGATCTGATGTGTCTGATATGATTAGAGCAAGATTTATAAATAAAGATTAACGCTTTAGTTGAAATAAGGAAGAGAAAACACCAATAGATTGTAGATCTAGAAGAAAAATGAAGAACAAAGCTGCTGACGTCACTTTTCAATGGAACAGTTGTCTTCTTATGTCATTTTTCTTCAAATCTTCAATCTGCAACAAGAATATTACTAAAATAGAAGCAACGAGCTCTGATACCACTTTTCAGGTCCCCGATTTCAGTTGGATCTTACTCAAATCATGTCATAACTCACACAGATAAATGTGTCGACAAGGGAGTTAATGACGGGTTGCTATATTTAGAAAGATTACTGTTTATTAATGGCGGAATCAATAATAAACAGGGTAGTTGCTATCAATAATCAAAGGTAACTAACACACACAAGATTCACTCAAAAGGTTTCCATTCATACAAAGTTAATCATACAAAAGAATAATCGATTTAGGGTTTCTTGAAGGAAAGTTATGTTCGTACTATTCTAAGACAGCGGTCACACTCAAATATTCTTTTTGAATTAAATGAGTATGTCTGCCTTAGGAGGCGTGCCTTAAATTATTCCTTTTATAGGCCTGACACCTTCTTAACAGCTGCCATTCCTTCTAGAAACCCTAAATACTATAACATATTCAAATTACATATTCAAAAATATCTTAAGTGTAAAACAAGTCTTCTGGGTAGGCTTTGCATCAATTTTGTCTTTCCGAGTAGGCTGTGTGCTCTGCCATCCTTCAGAACTTGGTAACATAGAAGTGTTCCTGGGATCAGTTTCCGGGTAGATACTTGAAGAGTAAGTAAAATACTCACCGGGTATACTTCAATCTTCTTGACTTTGCCAGAATTTTCCTAACAAACCCTTACGAACAACCTTGTTCTTCAATGGTCCCTTCAACCCTTTGCTAGAGAATTGCTTATTAGCAAAGTGTTCTTGGTAACACTGTTCCTTGCTTGAGTTGAACCTTGCCCGATGATACTTAGAGATTCACCGGGTTCTATCAAAAAGTGGTATCAGAGCTTTGGGGGCTCAATTACACTTGATTTGGTGTTTCTTTAGAGTATTGAATGTTTAATTAGTTTTTGATATCGATAGTTTTATGTTTTGGTAAATTTGGATCAATTTGAGGTGAATTGATTGAATTACGGTAGGTTTGGACTGGATTTGAATTGGTTAAGGTATTGGAAAGGTATTGTGAGTGAAATTGAGAAATTGGATTGGTTTAAGGTGATTCGGTATTGGTTTGGTTTATGTCCGAAACGGAGCTTGTGTCTTGGTATAATTGAGTTGGTAATCAGAAATAATCGGTTACGAGTTTAGTTGTATTGGATTCGCAATCGAATTACGAGTGTTTTGGTAGGTAATTTTTGAGTTGTGGTTAAGAATTGAGATTGTATTACGGATTTTAAGCTTCTGGGTTTCTGGGTTTTGGTGTTCATCATTTCCAGATTTCTGGAAATCTTTGTTGAAGATTTAAAGATTCAAGGATGTACATGATTCACTATCATCTTTATGTTGATTCGCTATCTTGTTTCCTTTGATTCGTTATAAACTTCAAGTGATTCGCTAGCCAGTTAGCAATAATTTGTGATTCGTGTTATCTAATTCGTTATTTGGGTTTACTGATTCGTGTGACACGCGTCCACTTTAGGATTTGTATTATAACAACCTTTGCCACGTGGCATAAGGTGTTAGAGTTTGTTACAAACCGTTGTAACAACCTGATTCGTTATAGTTGATTCGCTAATCAACTGTAGCTGGTTCGTTATCTATTTCGCTAAGTCTTTCTTAGTGATTCGCTACTAATTATCTTCTAATTCGTTAAGTTTCTCTTATCAATTCGCTAGCTAATTCGTTAGTCAATTCGTTAGTTTGACTTATTGTTAAATCTGATTCGTTGACTTTCTGATTCGTTAGACTCAATCTTGATTCGCTATCTAATCAATCTTAGCTTCGTTAAGATTTGGTTCGTTAATCTACTGTTCACAGTTTGCTACAACTGTTTACTGTTCATTACATTTACCATTTTTTAATCTTATTAGCTGGTTGATTCGCTACACCTTTAAATTTTTGAAACTTGTCAAAAATCGCCGGTATGTATGCATTAGCGTCTCAAAACATGTTGATGCAACAAATGTTGCAACTTGATACTGAGATAGGTTCACATTCGAAATGTCCAAGATTGATGAAGTTTAGTGACTTTGCCAAGTGGGAACCTCGGTTTCGTGCTCATTTGGGGTCTGTTCACCCTGATTGCTCATATTGTCTAGATGAAGTTTATATGGCACCAATGATTGGTGATGATACTATTGGGTATACTCCTAAAGCTGTTTCTCAATACTCACAAGAAGAGAATAAAGCTTTAGAAATCGATATAAAAGCCTATTCCACTCTTACTATGGCTTTGCCTGAAAATATCTTTCATCAAGTGGGTAGTATCAAGAGATGTGCTTCTTTATTTCAACATCTACGTATGAGAAGTATGGGGAACACAGCTGAGAGTAAGAAAGTGATGCTCAAGTTTCAGTTTCGAAACTTTAATCTTTTGAAGGGAGAAACAGTTGAAGAGATGATTACAAGGTTTAATCATTTAATTGCTGAAATGGACAAGATGAAGTTGGAAATTTCTGAGACTGATAAAATTGATACTATTAAGAGTGTGCTTCCAAGTTCTTACTCGACATTTCTAATGGTTTTGAAAGAGAATGACTATTTCTTGAATGAAGACTTGACTGCACTTGAATTTTTACAAAAGATTGAAGCCAGAGAATATGATCTTAAGTGTCAAAAATCCTCCAAGGAAAGTCAAGATCCGGCTTTCAATGGTGGAAGTATGCCTCTTAGTTCAACAATCTCTCCAATAAATGCTTTTCTTACTCAGGCTGCAAGTGAAAAAGAACCAACTATGCTTAATGATCCAAAAGTATGTCTTTACTCTGCTGGTAATTCTGGATTGTCTGGTGGTTCTAGAAGTTCAACTACTACTAATCCATTTGCTTCAACACCTAGTGTTAATATGAAGGAAGCTGAGCAAAACTTTGCTTTTCTGACAGCTTTCATGTCTTCATATGAAAACTTAGTGAGTAGTAAGATTGCCACAAGTGATTTAACTGATGAGGACTATGATCAGATAGATCTAGATATTTGGAAATCATGGATTTAAAGTGGAACATGGATATGATTATCCGTAAAGTTAAGAGATTCATGCAGAGAACTGGAAAAGATCTTCCGGCTTTAAACAAGAAATTGGGTTTTGACAAGTTGAAAGTAAAATGCTATAATTGTCAAGAATTTGGGCATTTTGCAAAGGAATGTGACAAACCAAAGAAAGAATACACTGGTTCTCGTGGTCAACATCAAAATTCTTCTACACCACGAGGTAGTGATGCTGAAAAGAAACCATCTTTTTCTACAACACAAGCAATGTTGGCAGATGGAAATGATTTGTCACAATGGTTACTATGTAATGATGCACAAGCAAATTTGGCTATGTTTGGGTTACATAAAAATTGTCAAGATGCAAGTAGGAGTGAGATGTCTTCTGATAATGATTCTGGATCTGTTTCTGACGACTCTTGCGACAAGCCTCCAAAAGTATTTTCTTGCATGGCCAAGATCAATGAGGTTAGTCATTCTATTTCTGCTACTTCATCTGTTAAAGTATCATGTGTTGATTGTGAATCTAATAAACCTAAGTTAGAAGCTTTGAAAAATCACAATGATAATCTTGTAAAGAGAAATTACTTCTCTGAAGGATACTTATCGACAATCTCTTGAATCTCAAATGAGATCTCGAGAAAAGATTGAAGCATTGTCGACAAGTAACCACGATCTCAAAGCTGAGTTATCTGTAAAAATGACGATTAATGACCAAAAGTTTCAAGAAATTCTGAAACATCGTTTAAAGATAACTGAACTTGAGAATGAGGTTCTTGAGTTGAAGAACAAACTGGGAAAATTTAGAAATTCTTTTTTTTCTGTTGAATTAAATTATTGAAGTATCTGGTAAACAAAAGGATTCAAAGAAAGGAATCAGTTTTGTTGAAATTCCGTCACCTTTTCACAATGATTACAAAAGTAATCCTTTTGCTAGGAAAGAAGAGGATTTTATTAAAAAAGAATCTGTGATTTTTGAAAAATCTGTTAAGCCCCAAGTTGTTCCTCAAAAATCTCATGTTCAAAGTAACAAAGTCTTTGTTGAGAATGTTGACAAAGTAATTATCGAGGACATGTTTGAACCTGTGATAATACACAAGAATAAGAACATCCCTAGTTCTAATCATATTCTTTGCGAACCTCAAGAAATTGAGGAAGCTGTGTATGGTTCACTCAAGTCTCAAATGAAAAAGGAAGAACCGGTGAAACCTAAACCAGTAAAGGCAAAGAATTCAGATAAACAAAAGATTTCTGATGAGGACTTAATGCGGTTTATTAATCCTCCTAGTTCTACGCCTTCATCTGTTAGAGTTTTCAAGTTGAAAGGAATAGACACAATGTTTACTGAGAAAGACATTCCAATTAGTATCATTAAACCAGAACTGATTGAGAGTGTATTTCACAATGAAACATCACAAGTTCAAGAACTTGAACGTCTTTATGCTCAAGAAAAAACATCAGTTTCTTCTGATCCATTGACCAAGGCCAAGGAAGTATTATAACATGCTAAAAAGGTTAAATTTGTAAAGTTAACGGGAACAAATACTCTTAAAAGTTTTTCAAATTGCTCAAATTTAGATTTTTACTTGAAAAAGAAATCTGAATTATCTGATGAATTTGCTAAGAGCATGACCACAAATGTGAGCCATCATCAACCTTCTGCATACTTTGCTCCAATTAATTCTCAACATCATCGTGTAGACATGCGAAGTTGTTTTCTTTGCGTTCAGCATGGTCATGTAGTGAGAAATTGTAGTCAGAAGAACTATCAGAATCTTCATCATTTTATCAAAGACCATTCCAAACCGGTTTCGTTGATAAAGGAGATTCTGAAATGACCTGTGTCGTATGCTGATGATCCTCATATTATGTTCTCTAATGTGAATCCTCGAAAGGTTATTCATATTAATGAGACACATGGTCAGGTAAAACCAAAGTTTGATCCATATGAGCCAATTTGTAGGAACACCAATTCAAACATTGTTCAAGCAGCTTACTTAAGACGAAAGTCTAGAAAGCCAGTAATTATTCCCAAGTGGCTGAACAACAGTTGAAGTCTGTTTAAGTTAATGCTCAAAGAGAAAACCAAAAGGTGCCCAAGACTGAGGCCTGGGTTGCCTTTTTGAACTAATCATCTTTATTTTGTGTGTAGGGTTCATCCAAGAATGTGTATGGTGAAAACTGGATAATGGATAGTGGATGTTCTCGTCATATCACTGGGAAACTCGACTTATTAACCAATGTGAGAAATATTCAAGGGGGTTTTGTGGCATTTTCTGGGAATTCTGGGGGCATGATCACACAAGAGGGTGAAGTTTCAAATGGTCACATTACTTTTGAGAAAGTAAATTATTGTGACAAGGTGGATCATAACTTATTAAGTGTATCACAGATTTGTGATAAAAAGTACACAACGATATTTACTGACAAAGAATGTCTTATCTTCAAACCGGGCTATGTCATTCTCGAGGACATGGTTGTCATGCGATCACCACGATCGAATGATATTTATGTCATAAACATGAGCTCTAAAGTATCTACATCGATAGAAACATGTTTTGTCTCAAAAGCAAATGAGAAAGACTCAATTCTATGGCATCGTAGAATGGGTCACATACATGTTAGAAAGATGAATTATTTGATGGCTAATGATTTAGTGGAAGGTGTCTCGTTGAAGAATTTTAAATTATCTGATTACTGCGTTGCATGCAAAAAGGGCAAGCAGAAGAAGAAGAAGACACATCCTTCTAAATTATTGAATTCCATTAATACTCCTCTTGAACGACTTCATATGGATTTGTTTGGTCCTGTGAATCATGCGAGTATTTCTGGGGATTGGTATTGTCTTGTGGTGACTGATGATTATTCAAGATACTCATTGGTGTTATTTATGAGTTCGAAAGATCAAACACCGGTTTTGGTACAAAACCTTATCACCAAGATCGAATCACTTTACAAACAAAAGGTAAGAAGAATCCGAAGTGATAATGGTACTGAATTCAAAAACACTGTATTTCATTTCTTTTGTGTTCAAAAAGGAATTCATCGAGAACACAGTGCACCTTATTTACCTCAACAAAATGGTGTAGCTAAACGAAAGAATCGAACCTTGATTGAGGCAGCACGTACAATGCTCGCTGATTCTAAGCTTCCCGTCCAATTCTGGAATGAGGCGGTGAATACAGCTTGCTATACTCTTAATCGAGTCCTAACTGTTAAAAGACTCAAAAAGACAAGTTATGAGTTATTGAATAATCGAAAACCTAACTTAAAGTACCTGGAACCTTTTGGGTGTCCGTGTACAATGTTGAAGAAGGATGCGGGTAAATTTGAAGAAAAAGCTATCGAAGGGTATTTCTTGGGATATGCATCTCCAAAGAAAAGGGTATTTAACTTTACATCTGGTTGCGTTGAAGAGTGGTACCATGTGGACTATCAAAAGTACACAACTCCTCCTCAAGGGAAAGGTCCCGATTGGATTTTTGACTATGATAGTTTATTTAATTCATTTACTCCATCAACTGAACACATAGACGAAGACCTGGTTCGAGCATACTTTGAAGATTATTTGGCAATTCTAAGATTTTCAAGTTATAATGATGTCGAAGCTCAACCTGATGCTCTAACTGAAGAACCACATGTTGCTTCTCCGGTTACTGTTGATAATTTAACTTCTTCTTCTGATGATGATGATCAAGCTGAAGACCAAGTTATTGAACTTGAAAGTGATAATGTTTCATCTCCTAAACTTGGTGAACATTACACTAATTTATTTGAAAATGTTGTTGTTCCTAAGAATCCCACTCTTCGGATTCATGGATATCATCCACAGGAAAACATCATTGGAGAACTTGATGTGGGCATTCGTACACGTCATCAAGTTGCTTCGTCATGTGATAATAACATATTGTGTGCAAATACCGATTTACATTCATCGGGAATTGTAAATCTTGCAAAATTCACTTTCTTTCTATCTCAAGTTGATCCAACGACGGCTCGTAAGGCACTTGAAAATCCTTCTTGGGTAGAAGCTATGCAAGAGGAATTACAGCAATTTGCACTTCTGGGTGTTTGGGATTTAATCGACCAGCCTGCTAGAGTCAAGAAAGCGATTCTGACTAAGTGGGTATTTAAGTGTAAGAATGACGATCGAGGGGTGATTGTCAGAAACAAAGCACGTTTAGTGGTGCAAGGTTTTCATCAGCAAGAGGGTATTGATTACACAGAAGTATATGCTCCAGTTGCAAGATTAGAGTCGATTCGAATCTTCCTGGCATATGCTACTTATAAGAATATCAAGGTCTATCAAATGGATGTTAAAAGTGCTTTTCTTAATGGTGAACTACACGAGGAAGTGTTTGTTTTACAGCATCCTGGTTTTGAAGATCCTGATTATCCGGACCGAGTTTACAGATTAAACAAGGCCCTGTATGGTATACATCAAGCCCCGAGAGCTTGGTATGGCACGCTTGCCGACCATCTGACTGATAATGGCTTCAAACGAGGAACTGTCGACTGCACTTTATTTCATAAAACTGTTGGTGACGACCTTCTCCTAGTTCAGATTTATGTCGACAACATTATCTTAGGGTCAACAAACGACACGTTGTGTAAGGAGTTCGAGAAGTCCATGCAAACAAAGTTCGAGATGAGTTCGATGGGAGAGATTAATTTCTTTTTAGGGTTGCAGGTTCACCAGTCTGCTAACGGAATCTTTATTCACCAGACTAAGTATGTGTACGACGTCTTGAGCCGATTCAAGATATTTGCCGGAAAAATCCCTTCTACTCCTCTTCCAGGGGGGTCACAATTTATCACCGGATGAGTTGGAGGATACCGTTGATCCTACCCTCTATCATGCCATGATCGGTTCTTTAATGTATCTAACGGATTCTCGCCCTGACATTATGTTTGATGTTTGTCTTTGTGCTAGGTTTCAAGCAAGTCCACGAGTGACTCATCTAGCTGCAGTTAAGAGAATTCTTCAGTATTTGAGGGGACATCCAGACATCGGGTTGTGGTACCCCAAGGATGATACTTTTGATCTTACTACTTATTCAGACTCAGACTATGGAGGTTGCAAGATCAACTTCAAATCAACGACGGCAGGATGTCAATTTTTAGGAAACCGGCTTGTTTCATGGCAGTGTAAGAAGCAGACAACGGTCTCTACTTCAACCGCCGAAGCTGAGTATGTTGCAACCTCGAGTTGCTGTTCCCAGGTTTTGTGGATACAACAACATCTCCGCGACTACGGTTTGAAATTTCTTACTACTCCTATTCTGATTGATAATTCTGCTGCAATTTCTATCACAAAGAATCTTGTACAACATTCGAATACAAAACATATCGAAATTCGATATCCCTTTATATGCGATTGCTTTGAGAAGGAGTTGATTGACCTTGAGTAAGTACATACTGACTTTCAGAAAGCCGATCTGTTTACCAAAGCTTTTGACAAAACGCGTTTTCATTTTTGCTTGGTTTAAACGGATTGAAGACTCTCACTGATATCCTTAAACAAGGATGACTATCTTTATTTTATATCATTTTTCTTTTAAAATTTATTTTGGTTTTAGGGGGTGAAAATCTAGAAAATACAAAAAGATTGTGTTTTTCGTTTGTATAGATAAAATCCAAAAACATTAAAAAAAATCCAAAAACATTAAAAATTCCTAAAAATACAAAAAGATTGCTTTCTTTTCTTTAATGTTTTCCTTTAAAATATTTTGAAAAACCAAAAACATTTTAAAATTTGAAAATCCAAAAAGAATGTATTTTCAGTTTGTACAGAAAAATCCGAACATCAAAAAAGACTGTGAAGTTTATTTTGTTTATAAGAAAATTGAAAAAGACAAAAATATTGTGTTTTTAATGTATGTATAGAGAAAAACCAAAAAGATTTTTGCATGCGTTCGCTGAAAATTATGTCAATTATCTACACTTGAAGGGCATGTACGTGTATATGTTTGGTCCTGACATTTACTTGTAAATGATCAGGTTAGCCATTCACCTGATAATGGAAAATAGTTGGGGCGTTCGTTATGCATTTTTAGATCATTTTCTCGCTGAAAATTATGTCGGTTATTTAAGTTTGTGAAACATGCTTGCATGTCTTGGTCCTATTATTCACGTGTTGATTTGATAGAACAGCCATTTATTTATAGAATTAAGTTAATTGGGGCGATTAAATTTATCTTTATTTTGTTTTTATGCTCCTAAAAATTTTGAGTTTATGATGCAAAAAGAGAAAAAGATAGTACATTGATTATCTTGACTCCAAGTCCAGCAAGAAGTAAGCTTAAAAGATTATGTGCTTAGTTGCATTGGTGCATTGCTAGGTCTTAAAACAAACAAGTAGAGTAAAGTATGTGATATAAACATAAAGAAACGCCAAATTGAAAGTGGTGTTAGTCTCTAGAAAAGTCTCGGCGAGGATGGCAGAAATGTAATAACCTGTCATACTCAAGCCTTATACTTGTTTGATCAACCAAAAATAAATAAAGCAAATAACAAGCTTTGAGGTTCTGGACACTGTGAGTCTTTATGCGGCTTAATCATCTGGGTATTCATATGCATGAATATTTCACTCGCTTTTAGAGCAAACCCAAAGTCATTAAACTTGATCACTACTGTACTTCGTACAAATTTCCAAATTACTGACTTGATCAAAATCCGCTGTTAGTCATACATTGTTCCTCCCTTGCGTGCGTCTTAATACCATTAAGAAACGGACCCCAGGGGACACAATGTATGTAAGCCGACAGATGGACTCATGCATATTCACTCACAGTAACAGAAAATCAATGCATTGCTCATAAATTTCTTTAAAATAAAAATTTTGATCAACAATATAATGGTTTATGTCAAGTTGGGGTGATATGGAAAAAATCAAATTAAGCTTGAACCGAGATTAGAGGCTGGTAGTTTCTGATATTCTATGCTTTAATTGAACCGTTAATCATATCACAAAAACACTTGAAAGTTTGTTATTAGATTTAAGTGGACAACAATACCAATGACCGACTTAACGCCAGTCATAATATCGCTGAAATATAAAACTGTGATGGAAGGGCAATTTGGTCAATATGATTCTCTACTCAAACTCAACAATAATACAAAAATATTTATTTAAAAAAAAACACAAAAAGATTTTATACTTCTTGTTTCAGATTATTTTCATGTAAATACATTCTTTATATATTACAAAATACAAAAAATATTTTTCATTTTGTTTTTACATATTATTTAATAATTTATTTATCGGTTTCAATACATGGAACGGTTTTTAAAGTATTTAATTATGGGGATAAAAGGTTCTCGGTAATTCTTTTAAGTTAAATTTATTTATTTATTGGATTATATCTAATAAATTCTTTATTTAACTAAATAATTTAATTCATTTAATTATTTAAATTTAAAATTAAATAAATCTTAATTCGCTACGTATGGATAACGAATTAGATGATTTCTAGCGAACTACGTTCCAGTTCACTATTCTATTTCTCTTCCGCACTCTGTAACGAATCAGTTCTAAGTCGTTATACATATTTAAAGAATCAAGACATATTTTAAGTTAATTCGTTAAGTCACGCAATAACATAAGGGTAACGAATTGGGTGATTCGCTATTTGAATGTTCAAACGAATCTCTTAATTCGCACATAGGGTACCTTGGATAGCGTGTAAGGTTATATACGACAGAAACACGAACCGTCCTTTCACTATTCACCATCTTCCTTATACCTAAAGCAACCCTTTTCAAATTTTTCTCTGAATTTTCGACCTTTGATTTTTGAACTTTCAAGTATATCTTTGTGTTGCTAAGGTATAGACAATCATATCTATGTCATTTTCGTCAAAAATGGTGTTACTTGAATAGACTAATTATGTATATCTCTGTTTTAAGGGTTTTCCGAGTTCAAAACCCTGATTTATTTATTATATACGGTGTTTATGTAGTTGATGTATAATCATTTGTGATCGGAATACGATTCCGATACCCTTGGTAGACTTTAATCGAAGTATGATTCTTGTTTGCCGGGTCGATTGAGTGTTTATAGTTTTGGAGTTTTTATACTCTGGTTCACCTAAGTTATGTCTTGGTCTTGAGCCTCAATCTCAATATAATGTGTTTAGTAATATGTTTCCGAGATCACTACACATAATGTTTCGATTATCCGACGATAGTTATGGATTAATTGAAGCTGGGTTTGTGTTGTTGACTTTTAAGGGTTCATATTAATTTTGACCTTGACTGTGTGAGTCAAAGATCAAGTCTACATTATTGACCATTCGTTAACCTTAGCGAATTGAAACTGCCTCGTGTCCAATTCGTTAAGGAAATACAAGAACTAGCTCAGCGAATCACTTTCTCAACGAATCAAATACGGATTCGCCAAATCTGTAAGGAACTAGACTTTAGTTCGTTAATATTTGTAGTTAATTCGCTAAAGCTAATTCGTTAATGTATTTACTTGATAGCGAACAAGTCCATTCATTACATTTCTAAAATGAATCAACTTGTAATGTTAACGAATGACATTTCAATATTTGTTTAACTAAGTAATGTGACTTAATAAATTATTAAAATAAGATTGATTAAATATGACATGTACAATTGAACACACCATCTAGAGATACATAGTTAGATATATACATGCTATTCAGTAAAATATCACCACTTTACTTATACTCGCTTAACTTCTATTCAGTAAAATGGTTGATCAAGTCAAGATCCACCAATTGCTGATCAAAGACATCAAGAACAACCACCTCCAACACAGCAGGAAGACGTTATTTTATTACCATGTGACACAAAGCACAACATATGTGATTATGTTGATCAAGATGTTGCTGATATTGCTGAGTTTGGAGCTATGTTGACTTTCTTAAGACGTCCAGTGATAAATTATGCAATTACTGCTCGACCTAAAGTTTATCTGAGCATTATTAGGAAGTTTTGGGGTACTGCTGAGTATGATGAGGTGGAGAATCACATTCGAGCCATGATAAACCAAACAGTTGTTATAATTGATGTGAAAGTGGTTCGTTGTGTGCTTCGTTTTGGTGACAATGATGACAACCCAAGTGAATTTGACAAGCAACTGATCAAGGGTTTGTTTACTCGTTTACGCTACGGTGGGGGTATTGATGATTCTATGTTGAACAAGAATGGTTTGTGCCCACCATACAAGTATCTTCTCCATGTGTTGATTCATTGTATGAGTGGTCGTCGTGGTGGGTTTGACCTATGCAGGATCAGTATACAATCGGCTTTTGTTGCACTTATATTCAATAAGCCATTTAACTATTCTGAGCTAGTCTTTGATCATCTAAAAGAACAAGTTCAGCAAACGACTCAGAAGAAGAAATTTCTAATGTATCCGCGATTCCTACAACTAATCATTCAAGATTTGATACCTAATTTGGTTATTGATCAAACACTGGTGAAAGATGTGCTTCCTATGGAACACATGACGGTCGACACTGTTCGTCGAATGATGATTTACCGTAAGGAGAGACCACAAGACAAGCTCATGATTGGTCATATAATTAATCCGAATTATGTATGTCCTCCTAATGAACGCTGGATCCATGACGACTCGGACTCTGAGCGTGAAGGGGGAGAAGGTGGGAACAATGATGATGAGAATGATTATGGAGATGATGGTAATGGTGGAGCTGGTAATGCTGCTTTTCAAGAGCAACAGGATGCAGTAAATGCTGCATTTTCTGCCACTATTGCAGCTCAACAAGAAAGAAAGAGAAAAAGGAAAGGTGTGGCAACTGGAGAGCCATCAAAGAAGAGACGTGTATCTGCTGAGGCTGGAGTAATTATTGGTGTGCCTCAGCCTCGTCAAACAACACCTCAACGCCCGGTAGTGCCGTCTACTACTAGCACTCCGGTGCTCACTTTAACAACAACAATGGTGTCTCATGAAAGGCTTGGTTTGATTCCACAGATGGTGTTATCTGAAATACCAAGGCCTATTGCTACATCGTCTACTGTCCCGACAACATCAACCATGAGGACTCCTCCTCCTCCTTCTGGTGATGTCTCTTTTATGAGAATTACTCGGCCTCAAGGTCCAATCCAACCAGTTCATCCATCACTGTACAACATGCCACCGAACCGTCAGACAGATATGTTGTTAAATCTTCTTCATCTGTACGAAAATCAAATGTCTGCCGACCGTCAGAATCAAGAACGTTTATTGGAGAATCAACGACGAATGATGAGTTATATTTCATTCTTTCAAAAAGAGACTAAAAAGCTGCGTGCGATTGTTGAGTCTCAGGGGGTGAAGATAAAGGAACAAGAAGATCTAATCTTGTGGTTGACTTGCAAAGAACATGCTTTAAAGAAACTCAAGAATGATGATCATGATCCTGATGAGTCTGGTGCAGGTATTGAGCCTAAACAAGCGCACGGCTCATCTTCCGGTATTGGTACAAGTGGCGGTGATGATTCGAGTAAACAAATTGTTGTATATCACGACTCAACAGCTGCCAAACCAATTGAAATGATTGAATCCAGCACTGTGATATTTGTAGATGGATCGGGGAGGTGAGAAGTGTGGTGAACAGGGACGAAATTGAAGTTGGTGAGTTTGTTGACAGGTCTCTGACACGAGAGCAGATTTCCATACTGCTTGGGTTAAATGATGAACAATTGACAGTGTTAGAGACAGAGCCTGACATCGAGGTGGTGAATAAGGAAGGTATAACAGATGATCCGTCAATTGAAATGAATACGAATTTTATTTATGAAGATGAGGAAGTTGAGATGGAGGATGTGACTTCTGAGGAGTATCCTGACTTGTTTCAACACACAAATGTTGATCAAGGTGCTCCGGTGTTTAATGAGAAGATGGTAAAAGAAGCAGAAGATCATCTCGAGAAGACATCTAAGGGTAAACAATTTGCTGACTTTGTTGACAGAAGATTCGACCCGAAGATTGATCCATCCTGGACTGACATTCATAGCTGGTTTGATCATCAAGACAACATGATTGGTAAGATTATCAATGCACACTGGTATGTCGATAAAGAATCACGATAAGCCATTGCACGCGCCAAAGCCAACCAAGAGACTACCTTTAAGACCGTGTCAAAAGTACAAGGTGACATCGTTTCTTGGCTTTATGATTCTGAATTAAAGATATGCATTGTAAAATGGGATAAGGGCGTTCAGTATTACGAAAGGATGTCTGACCTTCTCTCATTACCGAGATGGGATGTGCGAACTTTGGCATATCGTCCGTTTATTAATCGGGGTGGGAATAAAAAGGAAAGTTGGTTTCACCAACATCTGCTGTTTGAAGTGAACCACGGGTTCAAATTTATCAAACCACAGATTCCAATTCGCAAGCGTCTAAATGAGATTGACCCAAAGACAGGTTGGAAGAAGTTGGTTCTTAAGGTAAAACCGTCGAAGACTATGAAGCGTGTGCCGATGAAATTGATGAACCAACACATTAAGGTATCTTTCAACCGCTGGTACTATGACAACAAAACCGGCGAGGCCGTTATTGTGTTGGGAAAGGGTTTGAAGACTGAACTGATTAATATTATCGACCCAATGTGGTTGGTGAATTTAACCGAGACCGACAATGATGTGCTACACAAGAATCAGATTCTGATAGAGCGCAATGAAGACTATGACCTGGCTATGCAATTCCAACGCGTTGTGCGTGTTTGTTATAAAAACGGAATTCATAGTTGCAGAGACTGGCAGTCCAAACGCTTCAAGTAATATAATGACAAAGAGCTCAAGACGAGGGGTTTCTGTTAGTGCACGGTTTTGCGTCTCGAGTCTTTGTATTTATCGTTAACATATTTGTCTTTTGTTTAATGTAATAAAAAAGTATTTATATGTTTAGTTCCTTATATGTAATGTCTAGTTCGCTATTGTTGTTTAGCGAACTAAGACTTAAGTTGTTCCCTCTTGATTCGTTACGGGATGTTAACGAATCAGAGGGTGATTCGCTATGTTTATTGAAGTTGAATGTAGGTAACGAAATGGAAGCTGATTCGTCACCCCTGTTCACGTTTAATTTAAGGTTTTGGAGATATTTAACGAAACTCTTTCCAAACTCTCTCTCTCTCTCTCTCGATCTTCATCCTAATATTATACAACTACTAATATATATATACTGATAATACATATACATATACAACACTTAATCAAACGTAATTATGAGCTAGATCGATATTAAGGTATTAATCTATTATATATAGATTTGAGATCTGTTATTGTTATTGGATTGAATCTTAGAGTTCTAACAAGAATACCTTGCCCGGTCTTCCAATCACTTGGCTTCATGAGCTTGGTTACCCTAAAGCTTACTCGGGAGTGAGCTTTACTTGGCTATGAAGAACAGACTTGCTTGATAAAGTGATCCTTGCCCGGATACGCATAAACTAGTGAACCTTGCCCGGTAATACACTAATTTGCAAACCCTGCCCGGATATCCACAAAAGAATACTTCAAGAAGATAACCTTTCCCGATAGACAAAATATCGTACCCAGCTACGTAAAAGCTTGCTCGGAAGTCTAAGGTGTGCCCGGTTCCATACTTAGTCATTTCTGAGGAGGTTGAGAAGATTTCAATCTTCAATCTGATCAGTTTGGGTCAAATCATGACTCAACAAAACACGCTTCTTGTTAATACTGGACCATTTATGATTTATGACCCGCACCAACTGAGAAAGAAACCAACACCTTAAACTTTAACTTTCTGAACTTGTTGTATTGATGCATAAAGATATTTATTCCAGAATTGGCCTTTTTTTCAACATGCTTGATATCTGATGATAAAATATCAGTAAGTTACTACTGATTATTATATAAAGGATCTGCAGATTCGTTTATCCCATTTGTGTGTTTGTTTGTGTGTAATCGTGTTCTTCGTCTATAACACCATAAACGAGTCTAGGAGGATTCCGCACTCCTAGACCTCATGCAGATCTCGCATCGATCACCATCGGCCCGGGGACTTACATCTTGAAATAAGATATTTTTATTCATGTCAATTGATTTAACATTTGGGATTCTTTTGCAATAGAAAGTTGGGATTACCTACAAGTGATTATTTTCTTTTTAGTTTTTTTAATAAACAGATTATGATAGTGATCATACAATTGTTGTAACAAAAATAGTTATCAAAGGTAAAACAAAGTTGCATACCTTTCCTTTTTACCTAATTATAGAGACTTCATTATCATCTCATAAAACATGTCTTGTCTCACAAAAATGTATTCTTTGCTCATTTTTTACAAAATTAGCCGAAGATAAAACACGCGTTTGACACTATAATTGTTAAACGTTTAATGTAAAAAAGGTTTTAAACTACATATTACCAATATACAAAGGAACACACATACCCAAGAGCACATCATAAAAACATATTACATACAAAGAAGAAACAACGACCTCGAGTGTGGTACCATGACACTCTCATAAGATTGCTACTTCAAAAAAATAGCACACAACTCAAGCTGTAAGAACAATACTATGTTTGTAATATGTTAGATTAAATAGTGGGTTTAGAAGACAACCTTTGTAGGGAAGTAGTAACTAAAACACTTTATGAAAATGGAGGAAAAACCAAAGAAGATTTCCTCCAAAGAATAGTCCACACCAAGCAATATTCTCCAAGGTGGTGCTAGCCAATATAACCCAATATTCTTATTAATATAAAAGATAATAATACTTGAGAACAAATTCTTGAATCTCAATAATATAACTTCAAAAGGCCCTCATCATATATGGATATATTTGTTCATATTAGTGATATCACCAATCCTATATTAAAGGCTTGTGTCATGTGTATATATATTACATCCAATGTATGGAGCATATCTTCATAGTTTGTATAATCATATTCATACCATACCTTGAATATCTAACACTTGATTATTAAATTAACGGTCAAAAGACTCCGATGCGTTTTTTTCCAAAACGTACGGCCACAAGGAATTAAGAAAACAAAGCATGGTCTTTCAATTATAAAACCAATATATTATACCATTATTCAAGTATCATGATTGATATATTTGATTAAGACATATAATCATTTATATGTATGGATATTTATATATGTATATATATACAACATACAAGTAATTTTATGTGAATAAGACATTTTATTGTTACATATAAAAATATCTTACTTCATCTTGATAGGGTTATTTGTTTAAACATATTTAAACGTATCCTTATAATTTTCTTAATATGTGACCCTTTAGGATCACATATCAATAGCAACCTTATTGTATTTGTGTCTTGGGCATATAAACCCAACAATCTCCCACTTGCACAAAATTCAACATTCAATAATATAAATAGTGTAGTACGTCTAGCAACGCCCCACTATCCATATTGATATGTGACTTAAGTCATCCACCAAACCAAGCATTTTAGATACGCTTTATGGTTATAGCATAAGGTAATTTGTCATATATCCTTTCTGTTATAAGCATCCAGATGAACATGAGACATGGATCATGGTCAATCTCATATTGCGTTCAATAATTATGTTTCTCAATCTCGATTCAAAGTGATATAACAAACAATGTTTGAGCATGGCCATGCATTTAGATCAGTTTGAATCATTGAGTGGCCGAAGATGCCAACCACTTATTCATAAAAGGGAACAGATCCCGTCTTGACTACATACGCCTCTCACTATACTTCATATTGTACCCAATCGTAGCCTTTATAACTACCTGGTTAAAGAGTAATGTTAGACTGCGTCAAAACACAACATTTAATATAATTGAGTCCCTAATATGTATCTCAGGTCGGAGGATATATTGACTGTACCATTATTTTCAAAACTTACTCATGACGATGATCCATGGAGTAATTTTGAAGCGGGTCACGTCCAATATTTATTCACTATTAAATATTTGTGAATTTTGTTTTAACTCCTTATATATTCATCCATTGTGAATATCAACAAATATAATTCAGAATAGTCCTAATTCAATGGTTTTTCCCATAACTTTGATCAATTACGGACCTTTTAGAATAACCATGTTATTCATGGATTTAAACATGCTAACATAGAACACTGTAAACATTAATAAAGACACAACATCAAATAAGTCTAAATAAGATCGAATGTCATTGCTACAAAGTTCAGTAATATCCAAATACTAAAACACAGATTATATCCAAATACTAGCATATCGAAGCCCAATGTTCTTTGAATGATCCTCATGTTTAGTTTGAGGTAGTGGCTTCGTGAATGGGTCTGCCAGATTTAGATCTGTATGGACTTTGCTAATACATACATCTCCTTGCTCAATAATTTCTCGAATAAAATGAAATTTGCGAGGAATGTGCTTGGTTCTTTGATGTGATCTTGGTTTCTTCGCTTGCGCGATAGCCCCATTGTTATCACAAAATATTTCAATAGGTTTTGTGATGATAGGCACCACACCAAGATCAGTGATGAATTTTTTCATCCAAGCAAATTCATATGCAGCCTCTGACGCAGCAATGTATTATGACTTTGTAGTTGATTGTGCAGCAACTTTTTGTTTGGAAATCTTCCAAGTAATAACTCCTCCGTTCAAGGTGAAAACATGTCCTGACTGTGAACGAGAGTCATCTCGATCAGTTTGGAAGCTAGCATCAGTGTGAGATCTCACAATGAGTTCTTCCTCCAACCCTCCGTAAATCAAGAACATATCATTAGTCCTATTCAGGTACTTGAGTATGTTCTTGAACGCCATCCAATGTTTCTCTCCCGGATTTTGCTGGTATCTACTTGCCATGCTTAACACATAAGATACATCAGACCTAGTGCATAGCATAGCATAGCATAGCATACATAATTGATCCTATTGCCGAGGCATATGGGATCCTACTCATTCTTTTAATTTCTTCATCCGTACTTGGACTTTGAGATTTACAAAGAATAGTACCAGGTGACATGGGTATATATCCATGTTTCGAATTTTCCATTGAAAAACGTCTCATAACTTTATCAATATAGGTACTTTGACTTAATCCAATAAGTCGTTTTGATCTATCCCAATAGATCTTAATTCCAAGTATATATGCAGCCTCACCAAGGTCTTTCATATAAAAGGACTTTCCAATATAAGATTTGACATCTTTCAGTGTTGGAATGTCAATTCTGATCAATAGTATGGCATCCACATACAAAATCAAGAAGGTAACCACGCTACCACTATTTTTCTTGTACACACAGGGTTCACCTTCATTTTTGATAAAATCAAACTTTTTGATTTTCTCATCAAAACAAAGATTCCAGCTTCTGGATGCTTCTTTCAATCCATAAATGGATTTCTTATGTTTACAAACTTTTTCAGGATGTATGGAATGAACAAAACCTTCAGGTTGTTTCATATAGACATCTTCATCAAGATGCCCATTTAAAAAGGCGGTTTTGATATCCATTTGTCATATCTCATAATCATAATATGTTGCTATGGCAATCAAGATCCTAATTGACTTAAGCATTGCTACCGGTGAAAAAGTTTCATCATAATCAATTCCTTGAGTTTGAGTGAAACCCTTTGCCACTAGCCTTTCTTTGAACGTGTGTATATTTCCATCCACATCAGTCTTCTTCTTGAAGACCCATTTACTCCCAATAGCTTGGCTATCATAAAACAAATCAACCAAGTGCCAAACTTGATTTTCATGCATGGATTGAATTTCTGACTTCATGGCTTCAAGCCATTTTTCAGATTCAGCATCCTCAATAGCAGCCTTATAATTGATGGGCTCACATTGATCCATCAAGATTACTTCCTCTTCAGGAATGACAAATCAATATACGTTAGGCTCTATACGAGTTCTATTAGATCTCCGAAGAGGTGGTGCTTCCTGTGGTATTTGAATAACGTGTTCAGATTCAGCAACAACTTGTTAATTCTCGGTATCAACTTCATTTGGAGTATTTTGTGGTTCTTGGATTTCTTCAAATTCAATATTATTTCTAATAGTACCTCTTGAAAGGAAATCCTTTTCAAGAAAGGTTCCATGTTTGGCAATGAATACTTTATTCTCTGCTTGGTAATAGAAATAATATCCTCTTGTTTCTTTAGGATATCCCACAAAAGTACATTTTTCGGATCTGGGTTGTAACTTTTTAGAAGTTTCAATTTTGACATAAGCTTCACAACCCCAAATCCTCATGTGTGAAAAGTTTGGAAATTTTCGATGCCACATCTCAAATGGCGTTTTCTCCACCTTTTTAGTTGGTACTTTGTTGACTATATGGGCAGCAGTTTCAAGAGCATAAGTCCAAAAAGATATAAGCAATGTAGCATGACTCATCATAGATCGAACCATATCTAATAAAGTTCTATTCCTCCTCTCATAAACACCATTATGTTGAGGTGTCCAGGGTGGAGTTAATTGTGATATTATGCATCAATTTTTTAGATGCTCGTCAAACTTATAGCTAAGATATTCTCCACCTCGATCAGATCGTATGACTTTGATTGTTTTTCTAAGTTGATTTTGTACTTCATTTTGGTATCTTTTAAAGATCTCAAAAGCTTCATGTTTATGTTTCATCAAGTAAACATATCCATATCTACTAAAATCATCTGTGAATGTAATGAAGTATCTTTCGCCAAATCTAGACATGGTTCTAAAAGGATCAGTATGTATTAATCCTAATAGATCCGTAGCTCTTTCACCCTTACCCATAAAAGGAGCTTTAGTCATTTTACCACTAAGACAAGATTAAGATGTATCAAAAGATTCAGATCTTGTTGATCCTAAAATTCCAACAGATTGTAGTTTAGAAACCCGTTTCTTGTTGATGTGGCCTAAACGACAATGCCATAGATAATTTTCATTCGAGTCATACTTTGTTCTTTTAGCGTTCAAGGCATAAATAGAATTATTGTTGTATGAATTGTTGATATTAATCTCATATATTCCATTATGTGGATAAGCCTCAAAATATAACATACCATTCATTGATACCAAAATATTATCATTACAGAAGGCATACCGATAGCCTTGATCATACAACTTAGTAGCAGATACAATATTCCTAGTTATACTAGGTACATAACAACAATTGTTTAATAAAAGACACAGGCCATTTGGTAACAAAAGATTATACTGTTCTATGACTTCAACGGTGACCGGTGCTCCGTTGCCGACACATAATTCCAAATCGTCTGCTCGTAGCTGCCTAGCATTCTCTAAACCTTGCACATCATTACAAATGTGAGTACCAAAACTAGTATCAAATAACCAAGAGTTAGTAAAGAATGCATATAATTCTATTACAAAAATACATGAAGCACTGGCATCGCCAGCATTCTGTGCTTTCAACTCGGCCAAATACTTTGGACAATTGCGTTTCCAATGGCCAATCTCATTGCAATGTTAACACTCAGCATCTTTAGCAGGTTTGAATTTAGGTGTAGGTTTTGGGGTAAACATTTTACCCTTCACCGGCACCTTTCCTTTATTTTTCATTGGCGCCTTTCCCTTTCCTTTCATAATTGCCTTTCCTTTGTGGTTTGGTTTCTTGATCCTTCCCTCCCAAATCATTAAAAATAGGGTTCCCTTTGCTTGGAATGTGGGTATCAGCTGTTTTAAGCATCCTATGCAATTTTGAGATCGATTTTTCCCAATTGTTCATGTTAACGTTCAACACCAACTGATTGAATGATTTCGGTAATGAGTGCAAGATGATGTCAGTTTCCAACTCATCACTTATGGTAAATACAAGTCTTGAAAGTTGTTCAACATAAGCTTTCATTTTCAACACATGATTGCTTACGGGAGTACCCTCTTGCATCTTACAGCTAATGAATGATGTGATAGTCTCATAACGTTCCTGCTTAGATTGAATTTGGAACATTTGTTTGAGTTGTCCCATCATCTCGTATGCGGGTTGGAACTCAAAAGTCTTTTGCAACTCAGGGATCATAGTCGCAAGCATGAGACATGTCACCTCAGTTGCATCATCAAAGTGCTTCGACCAAGCATCTTTGATTGCCTTAGATGTATTTGAAGCGGGAGGATCCGGAACAGGTCCATCAAGAACATATTTCTTGAGAACAATTCTCAAGTTTCGGTACCAATCAAGAAAGTTGGTCCTGGTGAGCTTGTCATTATCAAGTATGGGCCTTATTGAGTGAGTGTTGGTGTTTTGGACATGATTCGAGACAATTGCGTTGTTGGTCATCTACAATTTTTGCAAAGTTAAAATTAGTATTTTCAATATTAAGTCCTTTAACAAACTAATTACCCTTTGGTTCATAAAACCTTAATATGTTTAAAGGTTAAGATCCAAATTTATCTTTCTCGTATTTGGTGAAGGCACTTCTTTACAAGAAAAGATTTAATTAGGTAGACAACATTTATCAGTTGTATATAAATACAAATCTTAGATCTTTATGGGATCAATTAAACAAAATAGCTAATTTGGCATGTTTAATCCCATCCACGCCAACCAGCACTTGTAATTGGCGAAGGCACTTCTTTACTAGTCGGGTCTTAAGTCGTCAAATATTAAAACGTGCAACATTCGGCCCACGACGGTCATGGAAATCGCGAAATATTGCCTCCCCACATTATAGAGTATCCCATGTAATTGGCGAAGGCACTTATTTACAAGGGTATTCATATATAATGTGTGAGTCGTTTCTAAATTGTATAGCGTTCGCTTAATTTTAAGGGTATGTTTATGTTTTGAAAATCAAACAATTATTTGAAACAAAACATTTTATACAACAAAGTCCTCATGAATGAAATTTGTTATATTTTATAAAAACGATTTATCCCTTGGTTTTTTAGTTTCGTATACAATCTTCATTTTTAATAATTTGTGACACAACCATTTTAATATCCTATATTTTTACATGTCGGCTTTTATCGACTCGCGCCCTAAAGCCAATTTTATCATTTATATAATCCCTTTAAGTTTTAAAATCACCATTTTAACAAATTATACATTTTAGTGGTTTGTTAAGTTTCTTTAAAAACTTATTTTACCAAACTCTTTGCTTGTATGATTTTTTTATTATTGTAAATAAAATCATTTTGGTGTGTTGGATATGAATAAAACAACCAAATATTCAACACAAGCAACCACAAATATAATGCATGACCAAGCCATTTTAGGTGATTTTTATGAGCCAACATAAAAAAATCACCGGGTCAATTAAGTACCAAAATCTCCATTTAGGTCCCACTTGATCCAAGACACCTTCTTGATCCTTAAGGTTTCAAATATGTTGTCTTCACCTTTTGTCACCCACTTGTACTTTTGTAGATATATTAAAATTACAATAATATGTCTAACAAAAGGTCCCATTACATACCATAATCATGAACGACTAACATTAAACCTATTACATTCCCCAATAGAATTATTAATCAAACAAAATTAAAATTATCAACATAAAAGGGCTAGGCTTGGTCATGCAAATGATAATATAAACATACACATATGTAAAATAAATATCTTTTGACATATTTGCAACTTTTCATTCACCACCACACATGCAAGTGTATGGTGGTGAAATATAAATATAATGAATATGAACGAAATATGTTGCAAATTGTATGTATCCTTATTTTTTAATGAAAAGAAAAATCTATACATACATAATCGGTGTACGATAAAAAAATCGTTTATATGTCATAAACTGGAATCAAGACTTGAAAGAGCGGATCTGATACCACTGTTGGGAATTTATGAGCCGTTTTATAAAAGAATATTTAGCAACGGAAGCGAAGGATCATAACGATTTAAAACCATTTAAAACTTCCAACCATGGATCCAAATGCAAGATGATGAAACCAAACATATGTATAATAAATATCATTTGACATATTTGCAACTTTTCATTCACCACCACACATGCATGTGTATGGTGGTGAAATATAAATATAAAGAATATGAATGAAATATGTTGCAAATTGTATGTATCCTTATATTTTAATGAAAAGAAAAATCTATACATACATAATCGGTGTACGATAAAAAAACCGATTATATGTCATAAATTGGTTTCAGGACTTGCAAGAGCGGCTCTGATACCACTGTTAGGAATTTATGAGTCGCTTTATAAAAGAATATTTAGCAACAGAAGCGAAAGCTCATAACGATTTAAAACCATTTAAAAGTTCCCACCATGGATCCAAATGCAAGATGATAAAACCAAAATAAAAACAACCATAGGGGGTTTAGAATACAACCTTTGTAGGAAAGTAGTAACTAAAACACTTGATGAAAATGGACGAAAAACCAAAGAAGATTTCCTCCAAATAATAGTCCACACCAAGAAATATTCTCCAAGGTGGTGCTAGCCAATATAACCCAATATTCTTATTAAGATAAAAGATAATAATACTTGAGAACAACTTCTTGAATCTCAATAATATAACTTAAAAGGCCCTCATCATATATGGATATATTTGTTCATATTACTGATATGACCAATCCTATATTAAAGGCGTGTGTCACGTCTATATATAGTACATCCAATGTATGGAGCATACCTTGATAGTTGATATAATCATATCCATACCATACCTTGAATATCTAATACTTGATTATTATATTAAAGATCGAAAGACTCTCATGTGTTTTCTTCCAAAACTTACGGCCAAAAGGAAGTAAGAAAAACAAAGCATGGTCTTTCAAATATAAAAACAAATATATTATACTATTCATGTATCCACATATAATCATATATATGTATGGATATTTATATATGCATATATATACAACATACAAGTAATTGTATGTGAATAAAACATGTACACAATTTTATTGTTACATATTATAATATCTTACTTCATCTTGATAGGGTTATTTTTTTAAAAACATATTTAAACGTATCCTTGAAATTTGCTTAATGTGTGACCCTTTAGGATCACACATCAATAGCAAACTTATTGTATGTTCTGTCTTGGGCATATAAACCCAACAAGTGAAGTTTCAAACACTAACAATATCGTTATCTAAAAAATATATTATTAAACAAAACCATATAAATCCAAAAGTCAAACAAACAAATGTGAAAAAATAAACAAAAACGTTGCAAATTAAATAAACATCTAAATTACAGTGAGTTCTATTCTGCAAATAAATCAGGAGAAAAAACAATTAGCAAATCCTTGAAATAAGTTATATCCAATCTATACAAAAGAAATTATTTTACAATGAAACCCAAAGTTTACTGGAATACCCCCACTGAAGTACTTAAGTAAATTAAAACCAATTAGCATTATATTAAATTTTTTATATAAATGTTTGATCATTAAAGATAATCTCCATCAGTATACCCTACTGAGGTATTTAGCTCAAAACATTAAGGCTACCATATTCAATAATTTGATGCTTAACTTTGAAAGTAAACAAAACCTAACTTACTTCAGCTTGAAGCCTATGATTAAAATCAAACATAAATTAGTAGAACGCAATTTTGGAGTTTATCAGTAAAGCATCTAACATAAAATCAAGACGAATCTGGATGTGTCAACCTATAGAAACAAAGATTAATAGTTGTAAAACATAGTACTTATAGCAATCGGATATTTTTAACATCGATGAATAGCAGCGATGGCTTTCTTCTAGATCAATTGGAGTTTCATTGTAACAAACCACTCCAATCATATACAAAATAATAATGATAATAATAAATGTACATAATTTAGAAGGGTTTAAATTTCCAGCAACTTAACCAGTCATGATTTTGTTATCGGGATTATAAACCTCAAATGATCTTCAATAACTAACAAAGGGATAAGAAAAATAAACCTAATCAGACGACTAACGGAAATTACGTTTTAAATTGAATACAATAATACTAATATATCTCATAAACCTTTAAAATAATTAATGAAAAATCCTAGTTAATAAAGAACTATGAATCTTTAATAGATAACAAAGGCCGACCTTAATTATAGAACAAAAGCCAATCAATCTTTGGTATACATATAGATTAGAGGCAGTGATACAACTTACTTATTGAATTTGATTTGAAATTAGCATAGTAAAAAATGACGCCTGCAAAAAAAAAAAGATTCAAAATTAGTGCGCAATTAATGTGTGCTGAAGCGATGAAATCTCACCATAGAATCGTTGATTGAAAGGTAAGATTTTTCAATTGTGAATATAGAGAAAGACTTTCAATCCACCATGATCTTGGTGCAGTCTTACCCATGTTTCAAACCACACCAGCGATAAGGTGGGTGTGAGCAAGGTCTCGCAGGTAAAGGAAAGAGGAAAATGTTAAGATGAGTTGTTATGACCCGTGGGCTCTCCGGTTTTCATTAGAAGCCTCATACATGTCAAACGGTTCAAATGCATAAAAAAATTCATTTACAAACAAAGCAATCTGGTGGCTTGAGAGGGGGCGGTGAGTGACCAGAGCGTGACACGTAGGATATTAAAGGTTTCGTTCATATCACGGGGTTATTTTATGTTACTCCTTTCTAATATATATATATATATATATATATATATATATATATATATATATATATATATATATATATATATATATATATATATATGATTGTAATTTTATGTATTGTTAGGAAGTTAATTAAATACTTAGGATTTGATAATAAAAATTGTTTCAAAAATAAATTGGATGTTATAAACCGGTTTAAAAGTTATATGGGTTTCGTAAAACCCATGACACGCTTCCATTTTTAAATATAAAATTTGTTCTTAATTATAAATCATATTTTATTAAAAAAATAAATAGTAATTTTTATTATATTTCTATTTTATAGGATTTTCATATCAAATATTTGGTGAGATTAATTTTTAATTTAATAATATGTTATAACCCGTTTAAGGACTGTCAGGGTTTGGTAAGTGTAACAACTCGGGTTTTCAAATTTTTTTATTTTTTTATTATTAAAAATATTGCGTTTATCAATTTAGTTTGATTATTTTATTAATATTAAATTGTTTATAATTAAATCTTTATTACTATTACACATTTAACCCAAAATATAAAGTTTTCATCTCTTTTTGTATTCAACTTCAAACTTCAGGGACCAAACTGGAAATATTGTTATAACCCATGTTATTAACTAGATACCCGTTTACCAAACCCGATCCACATTCGTTTCTTGTACCCCGAATCCACAAATTTGTTAACTTGAACAATGATTCTTGTGTAATTGATGAATTGATCTTGGAAATCGTTTATATTTATCAGATTCAACCTAAACCGACATCTTATACAAGGTAATAATATCAATCTTAATCCATTTTCCATTTTTAAACAAACTGACAATCCAAATTAACCATTGATCACGAAATCGTTTATAATCTTAATTAATTACACAGATACAATTCTAACATAGTGTCTGACATCACTCCTTTCACATTTTAAGTAGCTGCGGGCACCCGACTTTCTGCTTTCTCACAAGATCTAAGTCGCTAGTAGTATAGCTGGTCCTCTAAGGAAAGGTTACCTAAATAACTTCTTCTAACCACTCCCTAGTTCTTTTTCATTGATTGATATAGGAATATCCTCGATCTATTTACCGATTGAAGGAAATGACTCTTACCCTTATGATAGGTGAATGGTTCTACAACAGCAAGCACATGAACTCGCTCTCATAGACAAGCTACGGGCTAACATAGAGATTAACGTGGCCATTAGTCTGTTCGTTCGTAACCTCCTTTGCGTCGGCACCATTCTGTCTGATTAACCCACCCCCCATTCACATATTGAGATAATTAAACGTATGCTTTTGATCACGATCTAGTTTCCATCAAAAGCCCCAACATAAATTTGGTTAATAGGGACAAGATAGATCAAATTGATTGATTAGGGTTTATAATCAAAACTAAGATAAATTTCTTGTGTATTTAATTAAATGAAACTAACTCTTAATCGCACGTCGTTGTAGCTCAGCTGGTTAAACACTTGGTTAATGGGGCGGAGGTCGCGGGTTCGACCCCCTGCACCAGTTATTTTTGGGATTTTCTTGTTTTTATTTCTTTATAAACCATTTAACAATTATATTACTAATAATAACTAATAAAGATTATTTTAATAAAAATTGGTTTGTAATACTCGTTTAATTCACGTTTTCGTTCATATATATATGAAGGTATATATATATAAAGAATATTATAACTTAAAAACTAATGTTTTAATGAATATATACATCAAGTAAACTAATTTTATAAAACTACAAATCATATTTATTAAGTTGTTTTTTTATAAAGTAAAATAATTGTTTTATATAATAAATTTTGATATATTAAATTATTATAATATTGTTTAACTAGTGTTCATGATAAATCTTTACTTAGCGTATCCGTTGCTCTCGTTTCTCATTAGGCTTTAACTTTCGCGTGTAACTTTCCGCCTTCTCATTATCTTAATCTCCTTTGTTCGTCTTTGAGGTGAGTACCGCATTCCCTGTATTTTACTTGTTTTCCACGTTTTGTCGACATATGCGAGAATTATATTTCTCATATATACTTATACACAAAACTGCAACTATTGTCTTATGTGCTAACGAATTTTATACCATACTTGTTATGTGCTTATTTTCTTTACGTAAACGGAATTCGGAGAGGACCAACATAATCTCATAACAGTATGATCACACGCCAGTCGTTATAGCCTTTATGCTTCTCGACATCTCATTTATATTTTCTCATTGGTTAATTTGTTACACTCATATGACTTTTTGCAATTAATTATTTTTATATATACTATATGTACATTTTAACTGGTGTGTTGCTCACTCAACCTTGTGTTGACAAAACTATTTTATTTTCAACGCATATGCAGGTCATCGCGTGATGTGAAGTAGTTGAAGTTTGGAATATCACTTAAGGAATTATATTAGAGAAAACTTAATGAGACAATTTATTGTTTTTATGGTATTGTTTGCTTGATGCATTATTGTTTTGATTTGGATATTGAAATTTATAATATTGCATGATAGTAACCTTGAGAGCTGTGGGCAATCATGTAACATCACGAAATTTTGAGAATAATATTTAAATTGAGTTAGTGGAGTAATAATAATAATAATAATATATGAATGGATAAATATGCTTTTTAGATGCAATTAATTATGGACCAAAAAAGAAATATGGGCCTTAGGTCCATGGGCTCAAGGGAGTATAAATACCCCTTAAACCCTAATCCTTTCCATTTTTATCCATCTCTACACCATAGCCTACACCATCAAAACACACACAAACACCAACCTATAACCCGAGCCAAGATCCGAAGGTGAAAACCTAAACCAGTTGGTGCTTGAACGTTGTGACGAACCAAAACAACATCGAGACTAGACCGTGTTCGTAAACCGACTCGTTTAAGGTACGTTTATAGTTAGAAATCGTTCATTTAGTTTCAGATTCGTTTAATAATCCTAGGTCTGAGTATATGTGGTAAAAACGAATCCAATGATCAAAACTTACTGAAATTGATTAATATCTGATAGGTTAATCGATTATTGTAATGAGCCGTGTATATATATATATATATATATATATATATATATATATATATATATATATATATATATATATATATTAATCAAACAACCTTTAAACATGAATGTTTGGTTGATTGGACACTTAGGGTTTGTTGGCGCTGGTATTAAGAGTCCAGTGATACCATATTAGTGTTATTTTATCACGAAACGAGGATTAATTGAAAACCTGATGCCTGTTGACTGTCATTGTTCTTGATAATTTTGACCTTGACCCTGAGTCAAAGATCTGGATAAGATTGATGCAATTCGTTATTTCCAGATAACGAATTAGTTCAACCATTCGTTAAGTTGAGATAACGAATCAGTACACCCATTCGTTATGTTAAGATAACAAATTAGTTCACCCATTCGTTCTGTCAAGGTAATGAATTGGCTCACCTAGTTCGTTACGTTAAGATAACGAATCAACTGATTCGTTACCCATTCAATTCGCTATATTATATATAACGAACCAGATGATGACGAATGGAGGAAGATTACATAACGAATCAGTTAATCTGAGATAATGAATTGAATTAACGAATTGGATAACAAATTAGAGTTTGAAAGAATGACAAAAAGGTCCCTAGACTTAGAATAAATGGGTTAGTTACATATTATCCCTTGGACTTTATTAATTTATGAAAGGTACCTTTTAAGGTTAACGATTAACGATTAACGATTAACTAACCGGGTAAATATTCAATAAAGTAAAAATGGCTTAGACGCATAAGACTAATTAAGTAAAAATTGGAATGGCTCGAGCGGTATTTAATATTGTGTTCATTAAACAGTTACTCGCGCACAGCTAAAGAAAGGAATAACCATTAACGGTGACTGTAACCGCAATCAGGTGAATTTCTTGCCCCATTCCTTGTTATGTTTTTGGGGCTGTGTGCATACTCGATGTGACAGTTAATACACTTACCTTAAATGGTAATTGTATTCCATGTATGATATATGTGATAGATACGAATGATTGCTTGTCGATACGTGAACGATCTTCGAATATTGCACTTACTGTCAGGTTGTAAATACATCTATGAATATTGTATGTAATGTAACGATGAAGGCTTATCGGTACGTGAACGATCTTCGGATATTGCACGTATTGCCGAGGGAAGTGATTAGCTCCTTACATGGACATTAAACAACAACTTATATATAGTGTTCCTCCTATGGATAATATATAGAGTTCCTTTTATGGATAATGTATAATGTTCCTTCTATAGATAGCATAGTGTTCCTTCTACGGATAGTGTAGTGTTCCTTATATGGATAGTGTAGTGTTCCTTCTAGTGAAAGTAAATAAGGTGTTCCTTCTATGGAAAATATATAGAGTGTTCCTTCTATGGATAATATATATAGATTGTTCCTTCTATGGATAATATATATAGAGTGTTCCTTCTATGGAGAATATATGGCATGGGCAATAGTAATAGTTCTTGTAATAGATATTACGTGATGTTCCTCTTATGGATATTTATACAAGGTTAAGATATGTATGTATGTAGGATATGTGTATGTATTGTATGTCACCTAATTAACTAGAGCTCACTCATCGTAGCTGACTTTTAGTATGCATGTAGGTATATATGTTTAATGGGCTAGCATGAGGAGGGCACATGGCATGGATTGAATGGATAGCATCTGATTATGGAAGAAATGATGTTTTAAATATGATGTTTTATGTTATTGTTTTAAGGAAAAGTTTGTATATCTTGTATCAAATAATCGAAGTTAACGTTTCCGCGTAAGGTTTTAATTAACTCTGATTTGTAAGAACTGTGTTTATGAGTAAATCCGACATCAAAAGTGAGGCACCGTTAACGAGGCCTTACAAGTTGGTATCAGAGCAAAGTTCGAGTAATTTAAGCATCCTACATGCTTAGACTCAAACAGAAAATGGCATTCAAATAAGAAAAGAAAGAAAATGTCAGTTCAAGATAGCCATGTGTCACTCAAGCAAGCTCAGTAACAGTGAAGCATGTTAAATAATGTGTAAAGATGTTCGCTTAAATTGTTAAAGGAAGAATATATGCAGGATAGGGATAGGATTAAGTGATCGTTTGATTGATTAACTATTTAAAAGTAGAAACTAGCACAAGTGAAATCATAAAAGGAAGTATGTAGAATCTGAGGAGTAATGCAAATAGTTAATTACACTTGGCCGCTGTCATTAACTACTTACCTTACGAATCACGTGTTGAATAATTCCTTGAGTGATGACGTTTGTGTTTTCCCTTTTAGAATAATATGGCGGAAGCTAGAGAAGTCGTGAGAGAGGAGGTCGCACTGAACGTCATGGCAAGCCACGTACTGTCCGACCACGTTTTGTATAGACAGCTTCCAACACGGGAGATGAAGGAAGCGCAGCTGAATGGAACCCAGCAACAACGAAGGGTATAGACTCGACCTCGCAATTCAAGCAGCCATCGTTCAAGCTGTAGCCTCTGCCGTGAAGAATATGACTCCTGAAGGGTCTGCTAAAAGCCAGGAAAGAGTCGAGAAGTCTGGGGAGGAGAGTAAGAAGGATGAGGAGAGGGAAAAGGAGGAATCAAGTGTGGTTAAGTCTGTGAAGGTTGATAATAGGAAAAGAGGTCGGGGTGGGTGCAACTATAAGTCCTTCAAAGGATGTGACCCGCCGAAGCTAACTGGTTTGAGAGACGCAATCGCTAATCTCCAAGGGATAACCACTACGGACAAGGTTATCCGAATTAGCGAATTCCATCCCGACCAACTGTGGGTTATACTACTCAGTCATTTGGAGATGAAGCTATGTATTGGTGGGAAAATGTGGAGCAGAGAAACACTCGAGATGAGGTTAAGGCAATGAGATAGGATGATCTGAAAGAGTTGGTAATGAAGAGGTTATGTGCTAATGCAAAGTTGAAAGGGCTAAGATGAAGTTTCGGAACTTGAAGGTGGGAAAGATGACACACCGTGAGTATACTATTGAATTCAACCGCATGTCTAGGCTGGTACCTGACATGGTGAACACCGGAGCTAAGAGGATCAAGTGTTACATCAGGGGACTTCCGTAGAATGTTCGCACTTTGGTTAAGGCTAGAAAACCCACAACAATTGACTCGGCCGTGGAATTGGGCGAGATGGTTTATGAGGACATTGCAATCAGTGAAGAGGAGACGACTGAACCGAAGAAAAAAAACCCAAACCCAAAACCAAATGAAGCTAATGAAGGGGACCCACGTAAGAAGAAGGAAAGGCATGAAGAGTTCATTATTTGTGAAAAATGTGAAAAGAAGCACCCGGGAGAATGCAGAATGGTATTAGGTGTTTGCTACAGGTGTGGAAAAGTAGGACATTCCTCCTGGGAGTGCAAGGATCACCATAGGTGTCACAACTGTGGAGGACGTGGACACCTAGCAATGGACTGCAGGAAACCGAAGGAATGATGTGAAGTAGAGAAGAATGCTTGAGGTTTAATAGTTTCCTCCGCATGCTTAGAAAAGACCATTCAAGAAGGCTAGCTACTAGCCATAGGTTTATTTTATGTTTGACTTATTAATGACTCAATGCGTGTTGTTTTATATTGAAGTTTAGACCGGTGATTATTAATTATGATATGAATTGTCTTGAATGCATGTTGGTTATGATAAATAGTTGTGTTGTATTAGAGCTTCATCTTAGGTGTTAGAATTAATATATATATAAAACAAATCCCCGATGGAAAGACGAGACGAGACTTGGTACATCGAGGGCCTCATGGACAAGCTACCTTAATAGCTAAAACACATGAACATCACTTGGTGACTGCAAAGTCAGGAGTAAGAAGGATAACCTAGAAAGCAAAGACGCTTCAATAAAGTGGGTGAATATGGGAAGTGTTCCTCCTACAAGGAACAAGCTAGGTTTCGGGACGAAACCTTTTTAAGGATGGAAGACTTGTAACATCCCGAAATTTCGAGAATAATATTTAATATATTAATTGTGTCAACAAAAATAATTGAGTTAGTGGAGTAATAATAATAATAAAATATGAAAGGATAACTAGGCTTTTTATATGGAATTAATTATGGACCAAAAAGGAAAAATGGGCCTTAGGTCCATGGGCTCAAGGGAGTATAAATACCCCTTAAACCCTAATCCTTTCCATTTTTTATCCATCTCTACACCATAGCCTACACCATCAAAACACACACAAAAACCATCCTATAACCCGAGCCAAGATCCGAAGGTGAAAAACCGAACCAGTTGGTGCTTGAACTTTGTGACGAACCAAAACAACATCGAGACTAGACCGTGTTCGTAAACCGACTCGTTGAAGATACGTTTATAGTTAGAAATAGTTCATTTAGGTTCGGATTCATTTAATAATCCCAGATCTGAGTATATGTGGTAAAAACGAATCCAATGAAACAAAACTTACTGAAATTGATTAATATCTGATAGGTTAATAGATTATTGGAATGAGCCGTACATATATATCAATCAAAACACCCTTTAAACATGAATGTTTGGTCGATTGGACACTTAGGGTTTGTTGGCGCTGGTATTATGAGTCCAGTGATACCATATTCGTGTTATTTCATCACAAAACAAGGATTAATTGGAAAACCTGATGCTTGCTGACTGTCATTATTCTTGATAACTTTGACCTTGACCCTGAGTCAAAGATTTGGATAAGATTGATGCAATTCGTTATGTCAAGATAATTAATTAGTTCAACTGTTTATTAAGTTGAGATAACGAATCAGTACACCCATTCTTATGTTAAGATAACGAATTAGTTCACCCATTCGTTCTGTCAAGGTAACGAATTAGCACACCCAGTTCGTTACGCTAAGGTAACGGATCAAGTGATTCGTTACCCGTCCAATTCGCTATATTAAATATAATGACCAGATGATGACAAATGGAGGAAGATTACATAACGAATCAGTTAGTCTGAGATAACGAATTGAATTAACAGATCGGATAACGAATTAGAGTTTGAAAGAATGACAGAAAGGTCCCTGGACTTAGAATAAATGGTTTAGTTACAAATTAGCCCTTGGACTTTGGTAATTTATGAATGATACCTTTAAATGTTAACGAGTAACGATTTACAAACAAGTTTATCCGAATTAGTGAGAGCCTTCCTGACCAAGCAGTGGGATATGCCACCCAATCGTTCGGAGATGAAGCCATGTATTGGTGGGCGTTGGTGGAGCAGAGAAAGAATCGAGAGGAAGTTAAGGCTATGAGATGGGATGACCTAAAAGAGTTAGTGATGAGAAGGTTCTGTGCTGATTCTAAGGTTAAAAGGGCTATGATGAAGTTTCTGAACTTGAAGGCGTGTAAGATGACACGTTGCGATTATACTACCGAATTCAACAGCATGTCTTGATTAGTGCCTGACATGGTGGATAACGAAGGCCACAGAATCAAGTGCATATAAGAGAACTGCCACAGAACGTCCGCACTTTGGTCAAGACTAGTAAACCTGCTACTTTCGACTCTGCTGTAGAATTCGTAGAGATGGTTTACGATGATTTGGCTGTGGATGAAGTGGTGGTAGAAGAGAATAAGGAGAAGAAATGGTTTGTTCCTGTTAAACGACCCGGTACCCCGTTGTGGAACCCTAGGGATAAGAAGCAGAGAGTGTGGGAGAAAAGGTCATGTAAGATGTGTGGAAAGATGCATGGTGGTGATTGCAAATGGGGTAAGGGTACTGATGTTTGTCACAAGTGTGGTAAAGCTCATGGTGGAGAGTGCTGGCTTGGATCGAATGCCTTTTACAAGTGTGGGAAGGTGGGACATTATGCTCCAGATTGCACTGCAAGCCAGACAGATTCCTGATGTTGTAACAGGTACGTTTTTAGTGAACAGTATTTCTGCTTCAGTATTGTTTGACTCAGGTTAGAATAGAAGTTTTGTAGCTACGACATTTAGTAAGCTAGCAAAAATGACATGTTTTCGTGTGCCTGAAACTTTTAAAGGATAAACCATGAGTGAAACATCTATTAGAATAATGAGAATGGTTAAGGACTGTAAGATAGAGTTAGAGGGACGTGACTTCCCTGTCACCTTGTATGTTTTGACCTTAGGAGGGTTCGATGTGGTTTGGTGAATGGATTGGCTATCTGAGTTTGAGACTCAGATAGTGTGTAAGAGTAGGTTAATAAGGTTAAAATCCTTGGATGGTAGTACGGTGAAGGTTTATGGTGATAAAGAAAGTTCAGGGCTTAATGTCATTTCGATGAAAAAATCCGAAGGTTTGTTAAGGAGAGTGTGCGGTGCCTAGATGGCGTATGCTATCAAAGCTACGACCGAGGCAAAAGAAATGAATGATGTTCCTGTTGTGCGCGACTATCCAGTAGTGTTCCCTGAAGACCTTCCGGAGTTGCCACTGGAGCGTGAGATAGAATTTCAGATATACTTAGTACCAGGAACCCAGCTCGTCGCGAAAGCACCTTACCTCCTTGCACCGTCCGAGATGAAAGAATTGATGTCCCAACTACAAGAACTCCTCGACAAAGGTTTTATAAGGCGAAGTGTTTCCCCGTGGGGCACACCGGTGTTTTCGTTAAGAAGAAGGAAGGAAGTATGAGAATGTGTATAGACTATCGTGAGTTGAACAAGCTTACGGTGAAGAACAGATATATGTTGCCACGGATCGATGATTTATATGATCAACTACAAGGTTCGAGTTGTTTCTCACGAATAGACCTTAGATCAGGCTATAAATCAGCTGAAAGTGAAAGTGGAAGACATCCTTAAGACAGCGTTTCGGACGCGGTATGGACACTACAAGTTCCTCATGATGTCGTTCGGTCTAACGAATTCTCCGGCAGCTTTTATGGATAAGATGAATAGGGTATGTCGACCGATGTTAGACAAGTTAGTCATCATTTTTATTGATGACATATTGATCTATTTAAAAAGCGAGTCTGACCATGCTGAACATCTAAGGGAAGTATTGGATTTTTGAAGGAAGAGAAGTTGTTTGCTAAATTTTCGAAATGCGCATTTTAGTTGCGAGAAGTGTAGTTTCTAGGTCACGTGGTCAATCTTGAAGGGATTACCATGGAACCAACTAAAATCGATGAAATAGTAAACTGGAAGACTCCGCAGAATCCAATTGATATACGCAGCTTCTTAGGGTTGGCTGGATATTATAGGAGATTCATTAAAGGCTTTTCCAAGATAGCTTCACCGTTGACCAGAATGACCCAGAAATCTATAGTATTCAATTGGGGTATGTTTCAGGAAGAAGCTTTTGAGGAATTGAAGAAAAGACTCACACTAGCTCCAATCCTTACACTACCTGATGGTGATGAGGATTTGGTTGTTTGTACTGATGCCTCACATCGTGGGTTAGGTAGCGTGTTAATGCAACGAGGAAAGATGATAGCTTATGCGTCCAGACGGTTGAAGGTTCACGAGAGTACTTATCTGACGCATGATTTAGAGCTAGCAGCAATAGTGCATGCTCTTAAGATATGGAGACATTATATGTATGGTACTAAGGGTACTATTTACGCTGACCATAAGAGTTTGAAGTATTTCTTTCGGCTGAAGGAACTGAATATGAGACAAATAACATGGTTGTAGTTGATAAAGGACTATTACTGCAACATAAAATACTACCCTGGCAAGGGTAATGTGGTTGCTGATGCACTAAGTCGTAAGAACGAAGAAGTCATTGCGATGGTGAAGTCGTATAAGCTGATCATTAACTCAGATCTCTTTGAAGAAATCATCAAAGTGCAGTCTGAGGTGATTACAAATGAAGGATTACTGAATAAAGAAAGTATTTTCAGGAAACAAAACGAGCTAATGGATAACACTCATGGTGTTAGATTATGTTTGACCGTATATGGATTTCACGCCATGGAAATCTCAGAGGTCGAATCTTATATGAAGCTCACAAGTAGAGATACTCGATTCATCCGGGATCCACCAAGATGTATCAAGATCTAAAGAGAGATTACTGGTGGGCAGGTATGAAGAATGATGTAGTGGATTATGTTAGTAAGTGCTTAACTTGTTTGCAAGTCAAGGCTGAACACCAGAAATCTTATGGTAAGATGTAGCCTTTGGTGATACCCGAATGGAAATGGGAACACATCACTATGGATTTCATAACTAAGCTACCCTGTACAACTAAAAATCATGATACCATTTGGGTGATCGTGGACTGTTTTACGAAAAGTGCTCACTTTCTGCCTATACGTGAGGCCATCTCGTCAAAGACATTAGCAAATGTGTTCGTAAAAGAGGTTGTGGCAAAACATGGTGTGCCGTTATCGATTGCGCCTGATAGAGATACTCGATTTACTTCAAGATTTTGGAAGAAGTTCCATGAAGCTATGGGGACAAGACTGAACAACGGTACGGTGTATCATCCTCAAACAGACAGGCAATCTGAAAGTCCTATCCAAACCCTTGAGGATATGCTACGTGCTTGTGTTCTAGACTTTGGAATAAGTTAGGATGATAATATGCATCTGGCAGAGTTCTCATATAACAACAGCTACCATTCGAGTATTGGTATGCCGTCGTTTGAGATGTTGTATGGTAGACGTTGCAGAACTCCAGTATGCTGGGGAGAGATTGGTCAGAAAGAGATTGGAAGTCTAGAAGTTGTGCAAGAAACCTCTTCAAAGTTTGATTAGATCAAGGCAAGAATGAAAGCTGCTCAAGATCGGCAGAAGTCGTATGCTGATAAATTGCGACGACCAGTTGAGTTTAGCGTTGGTGACAATGTAATGCTCAAGGTCTCGCCTTGGAAGGGTATTATTCATTTTAGAAAGAGAGGAAAGTTAAGCCCGAGGTACATTGGACCGCTTAAAATCATAGATCGTGCCAGGTGAAGTTTCTTACAAGCTAGATTTGCCCGAGGAGTTAGAAGGAATTCACTCTACCTTCCATGTTTCTCACTTGAGAAGTGTCTAGCCGATGACACGTCACATGTGCCATTAGTAGACATTGAGGTTGATGAACAACTAAACTATATCTAACACGTTGTAGATATCGTTGACCGCAAGGAAAAGCAACTTCGTCATAAAGTTATTCCGTTGATTAAAGTAGTTTGGAGACACCGGAAGGGATCAGACGCGAAATGGGAAGCGGAGGATGAAATGAGGAAGTTCTATTCGGATTTATTCAGGTAATAGTTAGGTTTCGGGGAGAAAACCTCTTATAAGGAGGGTAGACTTGTAACATCCCATTTTCCGGTTTCGGTTAATAAATGATACTTTTTATTATGAGATGGGCTTGCGTTGGGTTAAGTACTTAAATGAATAAGAAAGATGGGTTTGGATGAATAAGGAAGAAAGAATGACTATGTGCTTAGACCCATAACCCATAACCCATGACCCATGACCCATGATTTAATATATATACCATAAATGTCCATTTAGTTCATTCACTTTCTCATATTTACACCACCAAAACACACACTTAAGCTCTCTCTCTCTCTCTCTCTCTCTCTCTCTCTCTCTCTTTCTCTCTCTCTCTCTCTCTCTCTCTCTCTCTCTCTTTCTCTAGCCGAACCCAAGAAGGAAACCGAGTATTGATCAGAGTTAATTATGGTATGATCTTGTATGGATCCATACCCATTAGATCTAGTCACGAAATGACAAGCCGGCACCCTAAACCGTTAAAATCGTGAGATCCGGGTGGAACCGGGTATAAGCTGATCGAATTACGAGCTTAGGGGTCACCCTAGCTCAGATATCGATCGAACGGGGCGAAAACGGTGGAAAAACGAGCAGATCTCGCTTTTCCGGTGAGATCCCGTTTTTTCCGCTAGTGGTGGCGCCAGAGGTTATATCACATCAGGGAATGTCCTGATGTGACGTCTAACGAAATGTTAGAACCCTAGCGTCCTTTGTTACGGAGAACTAACGAATGAGCCATCATTCGTTAGGCTCATTCGTTAGGCCATTCGTTGAGTGAACCAGACGAATTAACCTCATTCGTTGGGGAGTTCATTTGTTAGCCAGATCAAACGAATGAATCCATTCGTTATGAAACACCTATTCATTAGGAAATACTTATTCGTTATGAAGTAATCGTTATGAAGTAACGAATGAGTACTCCATTCGTTATAATCATTCATTGGAGGCCATACGTGAGACCAGACTAACGAATGAGCTCACATTCGTTAGATTTTCATCCGTTAGTCCAAGTCAATGAATGAGCCCCCCTTCTTTAAAGGTCAAAGGAAGAATGAAGAATTAATAATTGACAGGGAGTTCCCTGGACTTAGAATAAAATGATTTAATTACATAAAATCCCTTGAACTTTATTAATTGATGAAAGATACCTTAAATGTTAATGAGTTAACAATAAAATATGTTTATAGATTTCTAATGGAAATTTTGTTAAGAATAGTTAATGTAAATAAAATTTTTCTAAGCTGACATGGCAGCTTAACCCCAGCCAGGGGATCTACCCCTTGGACCCCGCTAGGGGCTGCCGCCCCTATAACCCTGTTGCCAGGGGCCCTCGAACCCCTGTTCGTTGAGGGTTATAGTAAAACCAGGGATACGTTATGGGTAGTAATACATATGTGATACATGTAATTATTATACAGTTAATCGTGCCCAGATAAAGAAAGGAACTACCATTAACTCTGAGAGGAACCGAGTTCAGGTGAGTTTCTAGCCCCATTTTCTTGTTATATTTTCGGGGCTATGTGCATACTCGATACACTTACCCTAAGTGGTAAGCGTATGCCTTATATGATTTATGTGATAATGATTGAGGTTCTGAACGAATGTTTGTCGGTACGTGAACGATCTTAGGATATTGCACGTATTGTCAGGAAAGGTGAGTTTTACATAAGATGCATGAATGATATTTTAATAATTAAGAATATGTATGAATGTATATATTCATTAGTACGTGTAAAGAAGCGTATGTATGGTTTTATGGAAAAAGGAACCACACCCTAATAATATCTGAGATAGAGAAGAAAGGGACCAGACCCTAATAATATATGAGATAGAGAAGAAAGGGACCAGTCCCTACTAATATCTGAGCTGGTAAAGATAGTTATGTATGAATTATGAAAGTATGAAAGTGTGACGGTATGAAAGAATGTATGAATGAATGTTTGAGAGTATGTATGTACGAATGAAAGAAATGCAACAAGCTAAGTATGTAATATGTATCTTCGGATACATATATATGTAATTATGTGAATGTATTGTATGTTGCCTGATTAACTAGAACTCACTCAGCGTAGCTGACTTTAAGTATGCACCCAGGTAAATAGAATTATGCAGCTGGCTTGAGGGAGACACATGGCAAGATTGAAGAAGCTGGCATCTGAAATTTTGTCATGATGTTTGTTACTATATTTTATATTATGTTTTAACTAGGACAAGTTTTGGATGTTTGTAATGAATGGTTGACTTTTAATATTATTCCGCAAAAGTTTTAATTCACTATGATATTGAGAACTGTGTTTATGAGTAAATCTAACGCCACAGTAGGGTACTGGGACCGGGGCCTTACACGGATCATGGATCTTGATTCAACCCAAGACCAAAACACTCTAACGTGTGCCATTTGCGGTAATATTTTGGCAGCCATGACCACTACTATTTGGTGTTGTTTGGTCATCCTTTCTGACCCATAGAACCTACTACCTGGCTGTCAAACACCTTGAATTGTACATCATGATTTGGCCTCATAACCAAAATTGATGTTGCTACCCATTTATGGTAGCTTAAATCTTCTCAAAACCTGAGTTAAAAGAAGAATGTTTTCCGCAAACAGAAGAAAATCTTGCCCTTCAGCCACGGTCAACCCAACACAAGCACGAACACCTGGTGGCTCATTCTTTTAACCATCAACAAAAGCACATTTGCTCTCACTATGATTACATGAACAAAAAGTTACAAACTGTCATATAAAACAATCAAAATTAATAAACACATATTACAATTAACTTAAGCCTCAATATATTTTCCTGTTTGTCACCTAGCTGACACCACTTTCCATCATTTCTCTGTATAAGTCATTACCATCACAAGTATGTTCTCCAACACCAGCACCGATTCAGAAACCACCTGCTAAGACAAGATAAATGTCGCCTGTCTCCTTTGAAATATCAAAGAAAAAGATAACCACTAAGCATATTAGTGTTTAGTCACTAAACAAACTCTACAAAGCATTTTCTTAAATTTGATAAACTTTCATAAACTTCTTTAAAAAATTTATAATGGTATATAATTAAATTATTAACATATGATGGTGTGTGTTACATTGTTGTACTACAGTATAGTTCCTAATAGTATATAACTATATTATTAAGTAAATACGCAATCGTTTTGGCCGAAACTGATAGTGTGTGTGTATATATAACTATTCAAAATGGCTTGTTTTTACCTGAACATGACCAATATCTTTATGAAATGGCTCATTTTGGGCTGAACTAAACCAACAAATTTTTAAAAATGACCCATTTTTACTTGAATCAAACCAATATGTTTTTAAAATGGTCATTTTGTATACATGTTATGATGTTAAAAAAACCTTTGACCAATATGAATTAATAATGACCATAAAGCACATCCATAGCCAATAATCAAATATGACCTGAACAAATCAAACTTAACAAAACGAATAATGACACTTAACATGTACCTAAGTTATCCAATTCGGTCAAGTAGTGCAAGTTGTAATCTGAATCTTGATAACCAAAAGTGGCCTTTAATATTTTGTGAACTGCAACAAAAAATAACGAAATTAAACCTATAATAAATATTGTAGCCTAATAATTTTAGACCCAAGTATGTATTAATCAAATTATCATTAATAATAGAAAATTTTAAACTACAAGTTTTAGGCCCAAATTCATTATTTGGTCATTTTTCAGCCCATCTTTTTTGCAACTTTTGTTTTTGCTGGAACTATGTGGTATGGTTCAGTGACTACTCCCATTGAATTATTTGGGCCTACTCGTTCCCAACGGCATGTTCCGGGTTCGTTTAGATAATGAAGATATTATTCTAGGTTATGTTTCAGGAAAGATCTGACGTAGTTTTATAAGAATATTGTCAGGAGACAGAGTCAAAATTGAAGTAAGTCGTTAAGATTCAACCAGAGGTGGTATAATTTATCTCTGTGGACTGAGGAGAAAGGGGGCTCGACGGGAAGAGGAATGTACTGTGAGAGAAGCAAGGGCGTCAACCTCTTTGAAATATACAACATAGATTCTGGAAATGCAATGTAGTTGGACTCTCATGTAATGTCGTGTCGTCCAGCGGAGCCAAGAAGAAGATGACTCACGCAGACAATTGACTATTTTTCAATAGAAAAGAATAGCCAAACCAACCAAGTTGGCTGGTCAATCTCATAAAGAAGATAGGCTGGCAAACCAGAGAGGTACGACCACGGTCACGACCTTACCAGCACCGGGGGCGTACTAATCAATGAACCCCCGAAACCTACTTTCTTTTTTGACGACCAATCTCATCCACTTGAAAATTCTTATAAAAGTTGCTAATTCTACTTCTAATAGAGTCGTTAGTTCAACAGCTTTCGGAGAGAATTCCATGATTCTATTTATTTTGGATATAAAGAGGAATACCGCTTTCAGTTTCAAATAGCTCTATTTTCGATATTCTTATAGATTAGATTCGAGCTTGTACTACTAGAACTAGGAGTTGAGATTGCCAGTGAGATTAGGAGCTTCCTGAGAAGAGTAAGTTGAATCATGTAAATAGGATGATTCATCAACCGGTAAAGGGAGTAGTTCATCATAAACCATTCCTCTCAGGAAAGCGAAGCTAACCGCTTTTAGGTTGCTTACAAAATATTCTTTTTCGACAGGGAGCAAGCTCAGTCAATATAACTTGGGCAAAGCCGATTGCTTTCCATAATCTTCTTAATGATTCATTGAAATAATGAGTCACCGTTGATATCGACACATCTAAAAACTGTTCGGGAGTTCCTCTATGCAATCATTTTTCTTCTTCTTGTTGCTGCATATCTTGGTTGGTCCCTCCACCACTGGGGATTGGATATAAATTAGAATATAAAATCTCTATAATATAATAAATTAGCGTATCAAGTCTTGCTTACGCCAAAGCAACAATACTATTTATATCATTCGTGGGTGCGGCTAACTCCCCATGAGGTAATTGTATGAGTTTCCTAAGTAAAAGGGCGTCTGACCAATTAGAAACAAAAATAAATAGAAACATAGTTCCAATAAAAGGAACCCAAGGACCATATTCTTCTCCAATTTCGGGATAAAAAAGAAAAGGGCCTTAAAAATAGCAGGTGCAGGTTTCTTTTTTGAAAAAATAATATTTCTTTTGTTCTTCGAAATTTTTATTGTAAAGAACACCAAACCTAAACCGAAACCATACAGATTCAAAATAACCAAAAACCGAATTTTCAGTTTTATGCATACCTCTAGTTTCAACTCCCCAACTATGTTTATAAATATATATTATTTAAAAAGTAATATACTATTAACATAATGGTTTATGATTATTCTTATTTTTGTAACCGCTAAAAGCGAACCAACCCATCTATCGGCTTGGCTTTAACTTAAGAAACCTACTTTTCCGTAAGCTACTTACTTTTTCCATTTGATTGCTCTTGACTTTAACTTAAGAAACCACGAGGTTGTAGCAACAACATGCAGAGAATGAAACCAATTGTAGCAAAGCAACTACTATAACATAAGATGTTGCAGCAAGACTCCGCTGCTTGTTTTCAATTACTATAAGTCTATAACATACAAAAAATAATAACTCAATACATACGAAAACGAGGCACAAATGAAATACATATAGGTTGACGAGTAAATTTAAAGTGTATCATGAACTGAGTGGAGCTTGTTTATGTTCTTTTATTTGATAAACAAAAAAACATATACACCAAACAAAAAACATATACACCAGTTTTTTGCTGTATAAGTAAATGAACAAACATGAACTCATCCTCCGTTCAGCATATATCATTGTTATAAAATCCAAATATTTTTTAAAAATGATATCCCCTCATGTGATTAAAAAATAGATTATTATCATCCATGTACAAAGATCTAGTCCATAATTATCATATCATTTGGAAAGGCACTGATTTGCAAGTCAGCAAATAAATGAAAGTATCAAATTCAATATAACTTAACCACACAAATGCATAAAGGGATGAAGAAAACTTACTTAATACTGCAAACGAAGTAAACAAACGTAAAGGGTGGATCAGTTTACTTTCTGAACCTTTTAAACCTCAAATTGGATAATCTGTCATAGCCATAAGTAAACGTGATTAATGCTAACTATACATATAAAAAAATCTAAAAAATACTAATAATTTTACAAAATTAAAAGAGAGACTAATCTTGAAGTTCAAAATGTAAGAAGCACTACTACAAGTATTTAAAGAAGAAGAAAGTTAAAAAAAATGTATGTATGCTGCTAAGAAGTAGAGCCGGAAAAGAAATTACCGTAATAGTCTTAACAATTGTTCGATGTTAATTTATTGGATGTTCGATTCCGGTTTCGGGTCGGTTTAGATATTTTCTAATTTTTGGTTTCGTTTTGATTGAATTTGTAAGTTTTTTATTTTGATTCAGTCACAGTCTGTTCGTGTTTTAGTTTCGTTTTGTTTCAGTTCAGTTTTAGTTTATTTGATTTTGGGTTTTGGGTCAGTTTAGGTTTTTCTGTTTTTGGTTGCGCTTTGATTTCAGTTTTTTTAGTTTTTTTTTTTTCGGTTCAAAGTTTTAACCACCTGGTCACATTTAATGTTCAGTAGATTTTATTGTCAATAAAAGTATGAAACAAAATGAGTGCTCATAAATTCAAAGCAAATGTTAATACTCACCATTATGTAAAAATTGCCTTCACGTCTCTTGTAGTGAGTTCTCGGACCGCCGGAAGCCCTACATCTTTCAACACAAACACAAAGAACAAACAATAAATAAGATACATAATAAACTACATATTCTAAAACATGAAATACATTTTTATTTCCTAGAATGATGAGATTGGTCAAGACAGTGAACTTTTAGGACGATAAGTCCAGTGTTGAGAAACTTTATATAATATGAAAAGTTGATTAATCACTTAAATTTAAAGAAGATGAGCCACATACATAACTTTTAAGACTAATGCATTTATAGTTGGAATGTTTAATTTCATCTAACTTGAATAAGATGATGGGTTCACATCTTGGTGAACACAGTTGTACTATTAAAAAAACCATGTTCGTAATAAGTATCAAGGAAGGCGAAGACTAAGCTAATAATAATGCACATAAATTTAAACTTACCTCCCTATAAATTCCATTGAAAATTTTATATTGTGGGTGGGTGGGGGGGGGGGGGGGGGGTTAAACAGTATTGAGGAAAGTGCTAACTTAACCCACTGCTTATTGTTCACTGTTAAAGTGTGCATCTAAAAATTTAGGGATATTAGTTTTTAATACTCTCAACTTTCACACATTAGATGATAATGCTCCCAACTAACGATTTGTCTCCCACCACTCCCAACTTGTAACATGTTTTCTTCTGTCACTCCCGAACCTAACGGACCCTAACCCCGTTAGTTTTTTTGTTGACGTGGCACGTTTTTTCCGATTTGGCATTCATACGTGGCATTTTTACACACATGTCATGGGAGTATTAGTAATATAATTATTATATATTTTATTATATAATATATAGTGTAGCTCGTGTAAGGGGTTATCCCCATCAAATAGGTTGCCGGAAAACCTCCATCAAACAAAATGGAGTTATCCCCATCAAATAGGTTCCCGGAAACCTCCAATCCTCACTGGATTTCACCTCAGCGAGCACCATATTCTACACCCAATCTTTCTTTTTGACCCAAAAACCTTCAACGACATCCATTACTACCAAATCGCTTCATCCTCTGACCGTCTGATACGAACCCGACTTCTCTACGGGTGGGCTTTAGGGCCCGATCTAAGGATGTTGAACAGTCTCTTGAGTTTTAGGAGATAAATGGGTGAGGGTGCTGAAGGGTCATCGTAACTGCAACATTTACTACTGTCATTAGGTTTATATAAATGTTTTTTTTCTAGTTTATGGGGATATCCATATTTATGATATAAAAATATTAGTGTTTATTAACCTTGTATTTAGAGAATCGCCATCTCGAATCGGCTAAATCGGATACCTAATCCTTCTCGAATTGGATTAACCTATCAATCTCATCTTATAATTTCCGGGTTCTATCATTTGGTTCCATTTCCGGGAAACGAAGCGAAGATGGCTCATACCCGGAATAGTCAAATCAAAATGGGAGGTTCAAAAGATGATCTGAATGTTGTTCAATTAGCAAAAATCGCAGCAGGATTAGATGCTATTTTTGGAACCATGAAGGACGATGTTGAAGCAATCAAGGCTCGGATGTATGGAACACCCTCCAGGTGTCACAAATATGAAGCCATTCCCATAAAGTCAGAAGTGCCGACTACTGGTAAACATGATTGGCTTCGCAAGGGGGACCGTATCAGATCCAATCTGGATATGGAGGTTGATGAGATCATTCTTACGGTTGATGAGGTGATGGGAGATGATTGTAATCGTAAAGAAGCAGATAATGATGATGAAAAGGACACGGTGGTGGAGGATGGCCTTCACAGCCCACTAGCACTTCTGGTTAAAGAGAAGAAAACCTGCGATAAATTCATACCAGGAGTCGAAGAAAAAATCCGTGAAGATTTTTCTCTTGAAATAAATGGAGAAGAATTTACCAAAGAGAGAGAAACTTAAGAGAAAGGGAACAAGCATGAATGTTTGTGCCAGGATAACCGGGATCAAATCCAATTTGCAGATGATGATCAAAATCAAAGGCTGATAATGCAAAGGCCTCTCAAGGTTCTTTCAGATCAAAGCACTCCCGGCTGCGACGGCTGTTTTAGCTTACACCAATCCGATCTTGATGATGATTGGATCTACCACCTATATCACAGGTGGCCGGATGAAGTCCCAAGAACGATGACAATGTTTCAGAGAACTGAGAGAATTGAGCAGGGTCTTCAGAAAAAGAGTCAACATTCAGCAGCTTTTCATCATCTCACCATGGAGCCATTTGAGAAACATCAGACAAATGGAACAGATCGATATAACTACATCCGACTTGAGGACAAGTCTTATTCTCGAGCTGGATGTATTGATACATACCCGGTTCCAAAATGGGTGGGTCAAGGCAGTTAATTAAGTTGGAATATGAAGAGGAAAAGTTTAGGGAAATAAATGTTGCAATTATTATCCAATTAGGTCTATTTATATGTTCTTGTTTTAGTTTATAGATATCCATGTTTTATATATTAAAAATATTGGGGTTTGTTATCCTTGTATTTGGAGAATTGCCATCTCGAATCGGCTAACCGAAGACTAGCCCATCTCGAATCGGGTCAACTATCCTTTAATTTCTTGTTTAAGTTTTGGGGTTCAATCATTTGGTTCCATTGCCGGGAATCTCGAATGGCGCTTACAGCCCCAAATTTGGTTATCGCTACCCAATTATCAGCCATTGCGTCACGATTAGACTCCATCTTAGCAAATATGAAGAATGATATTGCAGCAATCAAGACTCAGATGATCGAAAATGGCCGTTATCATGAAAAAGCAGACGAGGATCAGAAGAAATCAGTGGCGGAGGACAGTTTAATGGCCAACCAAAAAGTTGAGATGGTTAACTCTGATAGCTGGAAGGGTCACCATCAGATTTTGGAAATTAAATCCAACAAAGAACCTGAGGGTAATCCTCATGATACAGTGACAAATCTGGTCAACGAAGAAGCCCCAGATAACAACCCTAGCGTTGACGAAGATCGATTTGAGCATGCTTCGGATATTCAATCGAAGATTGAAGATAAGTCTTTGGGTGTTAAATTGAAGATCGAAGATTGGGAAACTCAGTTGAAGAACGAAGATTGGGAAAAAACCCTATATCATATGAAAGCCAAGGCCGATCTAAAATGTCTTAAAGATATGGTCCTTAGATTTCAGCCCGATCGACATTTTGAAAAACTTCCTATTAGTTTTTTTGGTTCTTATTGCATCATTCCTGAAAGGGAGGCAGTCGGTTACGAACTTGAAGTATCACCAAACTCTCGGGTTCATGTGACCTCACATGTATCCTTGCTGAATATCGCACGGGTTCAAGTTACACCTTTTGCTCCCGTACCGATTTCCAAAGATAGGGAAATCGATCTTCAACCCCATCCTATAATTGAATGGCTTATTGCATGGCACAATAATTTTTTTCCTGACTTGAGGACAAGTCGTTTGTCCGGGCGGGATGTATTAATACGAACCCGACTTCTCTACGGGTGGGCTTTAGGGCCCGATCTAAGGATGTTGAACAGTCTCTTGAGTTTTGGGAGATCAATGGGTGAGGGTGCTGAAGGGTCATCGTAACTACAACATTTACTACTGTCATTAGGTTTATATAAATGTCTGTTTTCTATTTTATGGGAATATCCATGTTTATGATATAAAAATATTTGGGTTTATTAACCTTGTATTTGGAGAATCGTCATCTCGAATCGGCTAAATCGGAGACCTAATCCTTCTCGAATTGGATTAACCTATCAATCTCATCTTATAATTTCCGGGTTCTATCACCGTTTCTACCAAACCCTAGCGAATCTCCTCCGATCTCCACCTCACTTTAATCGAACTAGTCCGACAGTTTACAACTCGGATTTGGGGTGGTAGTTACATGCCTGATTTCATTTAAATGGCAAACCCACCATCGATTTCAACCAAGAAAACCACCAAATTCGCCGAAAAACCGATTTGTCGTTTCAATCGACGAGAAGTATCTCTGAAATTCGTTGGCGTGTTCTTCCAATTTGATTATAGGGTTTTTTCCTGTTTGTGAACAACGGATTTTTTGGGGGGTTGAGAACTGTGGTGGATTAGGGGTAGAATAGTGGTGTACCCGGTGTTGTTTTGTGGTGGTGGCCGACTTAGGTGGTGGTGGTGATGGTTGGAATAGGTGGTGAGTGGATAATATATGTAGTATATATCATATAATAATGTGTATAATATTTATGTTATTAATATATGGCATGTGTGTAAAAATGCCACGTATGAATGCCAAATCAGCAAAAACGTGTCACGTCAGTAAAAAAACTAACGGGGTTAGGGTTCGTTAAGTTCGGGAGTGACAGAAGAAAACATGTTACAAGTCGGGAGTGGTGAGAGACAAATTATTAGTTGGAAGTGTTATCATCCAATGAGTGAAATTTGAAAGTATTAATAACCAATATCCCAAAAATTTAATACAATTTAAAATTCATTTCCATACATTACACATTAAATTATGCACAACAAAACTATAATATACCTCCTCTTTCAAGCCACGGGAAACGAATCAACAATAGAAAGATAATCTGCAATACAAGTTAGCAAGCATTTCATTAAGAATATTTTCCTAAATAACAATAGAATGATTACATGTATGCATTTTCTTCAAAAGAAGGATAATCTAAATAAATTAAGTGATTAGATGTATTTTTTTTTAGTTAAAAATATTCATAGTTTAAATAAACTAAATATATAATAGATGGAGGAGTAAACGAGCCAGACTGCTCATAAGCTACTTGAGATTGACTCGTTAAAACTCGAACTGAGCCAAGCTTAGACAACCCCGAGCCTAAAAATTAAGCTTATTTAGTTAACAAGCCCTAACCTGAGCCTAAGCTCAACTTATCGAGCTCAAGCTAGCTCACGAACCTAACCAAGCCTACTGTTTGTATAATTTTATTTAAAATATTAAATCATTTTTTTTTAAATTATTGAGTAAAATATATTAAGAAAATATAATTATAGTGCATATAAATTAACTAATTATATTCAAATGAGTCAAGCCCAGTACAAGCTCAAGCTTTAGTTATAAAACTTGAAACAACCAAACTCGAGAATAAATGAGCAAGGGCTTGACTCGTTTACATCCCTATTTGTCGACCCTTTTCAGATTTTCAACACAAACAAAATCTTAATTAAATGCATAACACGTCTATGATTATCCTAATGAAGCATGTACCTTGTCATTTCTTTGGTCTTTAGCTTGCTCAGCCTTTATAACTTGCTTTGTCAGTGAAGAAACGTGGATCGACTCACTGGTAGACGATCTACTTTCCTCGGGTGTGATTATGCTATTTCACCGATGGTTCTCTGGGATCTGGGTTCTTCCACCTACAAAATGAACAGCACCGTAAACTTACCCCTCAGAAAGGGACAGAGGGGTCCTCTTTGGGGTAACCCTCCGGTGTGAGAATAAGAGTTTGTAGGAGAAGATAATAATATGAGAGTAAGGAAAATGGAGTGTATTGCTTAATATAGCTGAATACTCTGTAATTGGGTGTCCTTTTCCTAGTGGAGTTGATGTGGTATTTATAGTGCTAGGGTTTCCCATGATTGGGCTCAGACCTAATTAGGGCCTTTTTGGCCTCCTCCAATTGCTTTGCGCCACGTGTCCTTGAGACACCTGGTGCTTTTTCATTGGTTATAATCACGTGGTAGCACATGGGTTTTGCTGAGTTGTCCACCTTTCATTGGCAGCTGTCAACATCAGCATATTCTTATTCCTTAAAAAGATACCTTCTGGAAGGTTGTCTGACGTGCACAATCAAGGTTGCCCTAATCCTGATTTGGATAAGGACGAGGTTGATTATGTGCATGTGTGATATGCGCCAATCCTGAGGATGCGCGAGGTCTTCTCTTTATTCTCACGCGCAGATGTTTCATGCGCAGATGTGATATGCACGAGCATGTGATATGCGCCACGCGCGGATGCGCCACGCGCATATGTGATATGCGTGAGCATATGTGATGCGTGAGCATATGTGATGCGTGAGCATATGTGATGCCTGAGCGTCTGTGATTCCTGAGCATATGTGATGCCTGAGCATGTGATGCCCGAGCATGTGATGCGTGAGCATGTGATGCATGAGCATATGTGATATGCGCCATGCGCATAGGTTTTGGCTTTGTGCCTTCATAATGTCTTGATTTCAAGCCTCTTGTCTATATCTTGTGGGTTGACCCGCCTCGCTCGGTGTTGAGGCGGGTACATACCTCTTCAAGCCCCCCCAGTCTAATGTGTGTCTTGTCTCGCTGCGAGCGAGGCAAGATAGATATTAGACTTAACAGTTTGCTCTTTTAGTAGGGGTTTGTCTTTTTCTTCTTATTACTCATCGTTGCGCGAAATTCTATCCTTTTTGTTGCAAACGAATCGTCCCTGTACGTGGTTGGTTGTTGCTGACATGCGTTTGTGATGGAGACGTGTCAGACCTTTCGTGTGCTCGAGGTGCTACAGTTGCCTTTCGTGTCCCCTCACATAGTGTCAGGGACACGTGTCGCGCTCGCGTTGGTCCATACCTGCGAGTGGTGGCGCGTGAACTCTGGCAGCACCTGTATAGTTTCTTTTCGTGTCCCCTCATACAGTGTCAGGGACACGTGTCGCGCTCGCGTTGGCTTACACCTGCGAGTGGGGGCGCGTGAAGTCAGATCAGCACCAATTTTTCTCTCTCCTGGGCCTATAAAAGCCAGCCCTTAAGAGTTTTTATCCTTTATCTTCCTTGTTGTTTATTCAGAGCTTTCTTTTCTTTCTTTCATTCTATTCCGATTACCTGTCTTCTGCTTCCAGATCTCTGTTCTTTAGAAGCATCCTTTGTTCGATTTTATAATTGTATGTCTGATAGCTCAGACAACACAATCTCCCCTATCCATCGCCGTGTGAAATCGTTAGTGATGTCTACATTGAAGAAGACCGGCAAGGGGAAGAGGGCTGCTGAGGCCTCATCGGAGGAGGTAGGGAAGACCAAGGCAGTAAAAAAGTGGGATGAGATCCCCTGTAAACTGAGGCAGTCTGATTTTGACAGCCTTATCGCCGCTCAGGGTTTTCTCCCTGAGTATGGCTGCATGTTGCCGGCTGCCGGGCAAACGGCGGCGGACCCGCCCACCGGCTTTATATCCTTGTATTGCCATTTTTTCACCCACTGCAACCTTCGTCTCCCGATGACAAGGTTTGTGGGTGCGCTGCTTAGGTTTTATGGGATTCATATATCCCAAGTCCATCCGTTTGGACTTGTGCGCATGACTCATTTTGAGTTCATGTGCAAATCTCAGCGCGAGGAGCCCACCCCTCGGCGCTTTCAGTTTTTTTATAAGCCCAAGATCCAAGATTCTTGGTTCTCATTTATTCCTCGCAGTCAGAAGGTCAAGTGCTGCACTGTTTCATTCAAGAGCCTTCATGACTGGTCTGAGAGATTTTTCTATATCAGGGCTGGTGTGATCCCCATCCGCATGACCATGCGCGCGATTTCTTCTGCGCCTGCGGATGTGGGTGTCTTCAAGAACCCAACTGGCGCCTGGGTTAAAAAGTTGACTGCCGAACCATCCCCCGCCAAGAACATTTGTGAGGAGGCGCTGGTAGGGGTTGGTATGAGCAGGAGGTGGGCTGACAGCGCGACTGAGCCCGTTATCCAAGTTGACGGCTTGTGTAAGTTAACTCATTGCCTTACTTCTGCGCGAATATAATTCGTTTTGCTAATATCATTTGACTTGTTTTGTGCAGTCAGCAAGGAGTATGTCCACGCCGCCTATGACGAGCATATGGAGGGTGGCTCCGTCGCGCTGGGCGCTGGGGAGGTTGGCTTTCCCGATCGCTTCGATGACATGTTCATCCCTGTTGATCTGGGATTTCTATTTGACAGCGATGCGCCTGGTAAGCCTTTGTACTTATGCATTTGCCTTTATAATACAAAATTTGGCTAACACTTCTGTTGCACGTATTGTAGACGCGCTTGAGAACTACGAGCTGGAGCTCGCGGAAGAGGAAGAGGAGGAGGAGGTTGAGTTGCCCCAACTAAAGCGTAAAGCTAAGGGGAAAACTGGCGCAGGGGCCAGTAAGAAACAGAAGAAAGATGTTGCCCCTGTTGTTCAGGATCCTCCTACTCAGGCGAAGGGACTTGAGAAAACCCAGGTGTTTACCACCAAGTTTTCCTTGTCTTCCCTGCCTCAAAAAGTGGGCAGACCTCCTGTCCACACGAGGTATGGTGTCACTACCTCCTCCCTTCGCGCGGCGGAAAAGGGGAGCGGCGTTGCGCCTGCCGTTTCCTCTTCGACAGGTATACTTTGCTTATCCTTTATGGTTCTATGAGCGCGATTCTGATAGAATTACTAATGAATCTTTGCTCACTCAAATGTTTGTAGAGCTGGCGACCTTGGTGGATCAACCTCAGGCGCCACAAGGTGCCGAGCCTGCGCCGGAGGTCGCTTCGAAGTCCCCTGTTTTACCCTCAAAAAAGGGGCGAATGGACTTCATGGCGATGTTTGACTCGCGAACGGAGTTGCGCCAAGGTATGTATTGCGCTTTTATTTTCTGACTTTTTTCTTTTAGATCAAGTCTTGAACCATATCTTTTTTGTTGATTTTTTCATAGGAGTCATAGCTGGCGTACAAGCTGCTGGCGGCACTCCTGGCGCCGGTGCCAGCGCCGTTGGTTATGCTCCTGCTCCTGCAAGCGCTGAATCTCCCCTCATCGGGATTACTAAGGAGCAGGAGGCCGCTTTACGCGCCGATCTGGCGGCGTCGAGACCTCCCTCACCTCCTCCTGCGCGCAGCCCTCCTCGCGAGACTGACTTTGGTTCTAGGTCGCAGGAGAAAAGGCCTGCTTCAGAGGAGGATGAGGAGGTTCAAGCTGAAGGCTCCGACAGCGGCCGCGCCAGCCCTGCAGCGCCACGAGGTTTCGTGGCGCAGTCTTCTCGTGGGGCCGGCGCTGACTTTTCTGCTTCATCCCCGCAGGTATTGGTTCGTTTTTGCTCCGCTGTGCGGACTTCCATATTAGTGTTTTTATGACTTAGACCGTTACTTTGTGTTTGCAGGAAGCCGATCACATTTACCGCCCGAGATGGAATATTACTGAGGACAGCTCATTTCAGTCCATGGGTGTGTGTGCGGACTTCTGGGCTCATTCTGTGCCTCCAGCTGAAAGGAGGTTTCAGGAGGGCCGCGCTCGCGATGACTTGCTCAATGATCATCTGTTTGCTGGGTCGGCTTTCTTTGCTGCCTCCCAAGAGCTTCGCTATGATTACGTAAAAGTACGTGATGCTCTTGCGGAAGCCAAGCAAGAGGCTAAAGTGTCTGCTTGGCATCTTTCTGATGCTCGAGTGAGAGCTTAGAAACTCCAAGCAGAGCTCAGCGAGAACAGAGCAAGTGCCAACACCGCCTTCGTGAAGCGCGGGCACGAGCTACAGGCTGCGCGGGAGAAGCTACAGGCGGCCGAGGAGGACGCGGCCAAGTACGCGCGTAGAGTGCGCGACTTGGAGCTTGACGCGGAGATGCGTGACCAAGCTCTTGTCCAGTCTATAACTGAAAAATCATCATTGGAGAGTGAGATTGCGCGCCTGAAGGAGGAGCTGGCGGCCGCGCGGGCCGAGAAAGATGAAGCCTTGGCGACGGCAGCGTCTAGCCAGGAAGCACTCGAGCTTGCGCGAGCGGAAAAGGAAGAAGCCTTGGCGGCAGCAGCGTCCGACAAAGAGGAGCTGAAACAGACTAAGGAAACTGTTGAGTTTTTAAACTCTTAGATTCCTGCTCTTGAGACGTCTGTTGCTTCCCTCGCGCAGGATCGCCAATGGCTAATCTCACATGGTATGACTCGTTGCGCTTACGCGATGAAATACTCAGACGAGTTTCAGGCCCTTGTGATGGATTGCAACGCTGCCGCGCGCTTGGTGGGTCGAGCTGAAGGGTTTAAGGATGGCTATGAATATGGCATGCTGAAGAAGAAACCATCCGACTACCCTTATCAGAGCGACGTTGCCTGCGCGGACATGGCCGCGATGGGGGAGAAGTATTTGAATACTCCCATTCCCATCCTTGCGCAGGTATTTTAACCTTAATGAGATTACCTTGACTTATTTTCCAAGTCTTTTTTGTACTCATATTTTTCCTTATGATTTGCAGATATCCGCGCTTGCTGACCAGCCCGATCTCGGCGCGCTAAAGAAATTACTTGACGAGTGCGAAGGGGCTGGTGGCAGCGATGATGGCGCGGGGAATGCTGCCCCTGCTAGCGGCTCTGGCGTGGCCAAAGGATCCGCTCCTGACACTATTGTGATAGAAGACTCCATTCAGGACGAACAACTTGACTATGGTCAGTTTGGAGATGACGAGGAGCGGGCTGCGCCAGATGCTGAGGGCGGTGATGAGGACTATGAAGAGGCTGACGTCGACGTGGAGACTTGAGAAGCCCTTCATGTTTTTTATTTTTATTTGTAGTTTGTATCTCATCATCTTGTAAACTTGTAAATTTCCATGCTTTGGAATGAAATTTTGTTTTTCCCTTATTCGCATCTTGCGCATTCCCCATTCATCTCTTTATATTGCATGTTTGCTTGTTGAATATAAGATATGCTTGCACGTTGAAATAAGAACAAGGTTGTAAGGAAATTATTATACTTAATCCTTGTCATATTATAAGTGATTTTGCAATATCCTGACTATGTTGACACGTGCTTTGGCGCTTCATTATTCCTCTTTTGCGCGACGTTATCGCGCATTTATTATAGGGAATTATGAGTTTTTTAGCCTTTACGTGTCAGTATGTGTTACTCTGATATCCATTACAATTTCATGCGCGACCTCGACCTGAGACCTTAACAACTATGTTTTGGCATTTGCTTTGCCTTAGTTGTGCTTAGGTATTTTTATGGTCAGGCTGCGCAGCATGTAGGATGGATGTTGTGAGTGATTTGAGCTAAGGCTCACATTATTGGGCTAAGGCCCTGAGCTAAGGCTCATATTATTGGGCTAAGGCCCTGACGTTTTAGAGTTAAGACTCGTTAACGCGTTTGAGCTTGAAGCTCGCGCATGTATGTTTTACTTCGTTTTATTTTTATTTTGATGTCAATACAATGTTGTCATATTGCTCAAAATTAATAAAGGGAAGTGTGAAACATGTATGCAAAAGGTAATAGAATCCACATTAGGAGAAGATAGCGCGTATCATTATTCATAATGGCTTAAAGAGCCTTGATTACAAATTTGACAATTTTTATATGAAACATTTTCTAAGCTGTGCCGCGTTCCATGCGCGCGGGATCTTCTTTCCATTCAAATCTTTCAAAGCGTATGCGCCTTTTCCCAATTCTTCCGAGACTTGATAAGGTCCCTCCCAATTGGGGGACATCTTTCCCGGGGGTATCGCGCGGCTAGCTTCATTGTTTCGAAGGACAAAATCATTCTTCTTGAAGTGGCATTCTTTCACGCGCTGATTGTAATATTTTTCCAGTTTTTTCTTGTACTTGGCTTCACTGATGATAGCCGCCTCTCTGCGCCCTTCAAGTAAGTTGAGATCCAACCTCCTTTCGCGCTCGTTATCAATCTTGTTCATCATGAGCACTCTATGGGATGGGCATCCAATTTTTGCTGGAATCATAGCCTCCGTTCCATAGGTTAGGCTAAACGGGGATTCGCCATTGCTGGTTTTGCTTAATGTCCTGTGTGCCCACAGGACATTAGGTAGCTCTTCGACCCAAGAATGGGATTCTCCCTCCAACCTTTTCTTCAGCCCATTTAACAAGCTTTGATTCGCGCGCTCCACTTGGCCATTCCCCTGAGGGTGGTATACCGAAGTGAAGATTTGGTTGATGCGCAATTCCTTGAGCCAGTTGGATATCTTCCTGTCAGTGAATTGTTTGCCATTATCGCTCACAATTTCCATGGGCAAGCCAAAACGGCATATGATGTGGCTCCAGATAAACTGCTTCATCGCTTCGGCTGTGATTTTTGCTAATGGCTTGGCTTCAACCCATTTTGTGAAATAGTCTACTGCCACTACCAAAAATTTTACTCGCCCTTGCGCTTGCGGTAGGGGGCCCACAATATCGATGGCCCATTTGTGAAAAGGCCATGCGGAGGTCACCGGAATCAAGTTGTTCTTTGGCCGCATGGTGTTTGGCGCATAGCTCTGACACGCTCTGCATTTTTGGATCTCTTTTAAAGCGTCCAAGTACATACCTGGCCAATAGTAACCTGCGCTCATTGCCTTGGTAACCACCATGCGCGGGCCAGCATGTATTCCACAGATTCCTTCGTGTATCTCTCTGATCACGTAGCTTGCTTCCTCAGCATCTAGGCATTTCATGAGCGGTCCAAGATAAGAGCGTCGATATAGTGTACCATCAAGCAGTTCATAGTTCTGCGACTTGTGTCTTATCTTTCTCGCCTGTGCGCGATCGTCCGGTACTTTTCCCTCCTTCAAGAATTCCATTACTGGAGTTATCCATGATGAAGGGGTTGTATGAGTTACAAGGACAGACTTCGCTCCCACCGACGGGTTGCTCATTACTTCTACCCTGACATCTTTGCCAAAGTGATCGAAGGTGGTTGATGCCATCTTGCTCAGCGCGTCAGCAGATTTGTTTTCACTGCGCGGAATATGAATGATTCTGAAGCAGTCAAATTGCTCGATGAGCTTTTTCGCTTGCTCTAGATACAGAGGCATGGTGTTCTCTTTGGCATCATAAAGGCCATTGACCTGTGCTGCTACCAAGTATGAATCAACATGGGCCTCTAGCTTTTTAACTCCGAATTTGTGCGCGATGCGCAGGCCAGCCAGCAGGGCTTCATACTCAGCTTCATTGTTGGTGCTCTTGAAGTCCAACCTGATTGCGTAAGTATATTCCTGATTCTCTGGATCCACCAGCTTGAGGCCCGCGCCGGATCCTTCGTTGTTTGAAGCTCCGTCGGTGAATAATCTCCACACATTTTCTTCATCATTGGCTCGCGGAGGGTCTACCTCGCGCTGAGCCTCTTCAATTTTTCCTTCGGGGACTTCTGCAATGAAATCAGCCAAGACTTGTCCCTTTATTGCTGGACGGGGCTTATAGGCGATCGTGTGCTCTCCTAATTCCAGCGCCCATTTTGTCAGCCTTCCCGAGAGCGCGGGGCGCCGCAAGACTTGCTGGATGTTGTAATCAGTCAGAACTTCAATGGGATGACCATTGAAATATCTATGTAGCTTGCGTGACGCGTGTGTTAGTGACAAAACTAACTTTTCCATGATGGAGTAGCGCGTCTCAGGATCTGTCAGCACCCGACTCACATAGTATATTGGCGTTTGGATTCCCTTGCGATCCACCAACAATACTGCGCCGATGGCACGCTCTCCTGCTGATAGGTACAATGTCAAAGTTTCACCAGGAAGTGGAGCTGTGAGCGCGGGCAGATTTATTAAACATTCTTTTATCTCACTGAAAGCTTGCTCGGCCTCAGGAGTCCACTTGAATTGGCTTTTCTTTAGGCAATTTTCTCAATGTGTTGACGAATGGGGTAGATTTGCTTGCATGGTTCGCTAGGAACCTGTTGATCGAAACCAATCTACCATTCAGCTTCTGGACTTCTTTCATGGTGGATGGCGAGGGCATGTCAAGGATGGACTTCACCTTTTCTGGGTTCACCTTGAAACCATCCTTGGTGACCATTACACCTAGAAATTTTCCCTCCTGTACGCCGAAAGTGCATTTGCTCGGATTGAGCTTCATGTTAACTTCCTTTAGGCGCCCAAGGGTTTCTTCGATGTCTTTGAGCATTTGTTTTTCCTCCCTGCTTTTGATCACCAAATCATCCACATAGACTTCTAGGTTTCTTCCAATTTGCTCGTTGAAAACAGCATCCATAAGTCTTTGGTAGGTGGCTCCCGCATTCTTCAAACCAAAGGGCATTTTTGTGTAACAAAAAACACCCTTGTCGGTTCTGAAGGCGGTCTTGTCCTCGTCTTGTGGTGCCATTTGAATCTGGTGATAGCTCTTGTAGGCATCTAGGAAACATTTGAGCTTGAATGGCGCCACGGAGTCCACCTTTGCGTCGATGTTTGGGAGGGGGTAACAATCTTTTGGACACGCTTTGTTGAGGTCCTTGAAGTCAATGCACATCCTCCACGACCCGTTACTTTTCTTTACCATCACAGGATTGGCTACCCATGTCTGGTATCGTATCGGGAGGATGATGTTTGCGCGCAATAGATCCTCAACTTGCTCATTCATGGCCCTCGCCTTCTCATCCCCCATGACTCTCTTCTTTTGAACAATTGGCTCTACAGACTTGAACGTGTTGAGAGAATGTTGCGCCAGGTCTCGCGGAACCCCAGTCATATCAGAGTGTTGCCACGCGAAGACCGACATATATGCTGTGAGCAATCTTTTCATTCTCAACCTCGTGTCGTCTGATATCGTAGCGCCAATTGTGATTGTCTGCTCTGGGAATTTTGGGTTGAGAATCCATTCCTCTGGCGCGTTGTCTGCCATTGGAAGTTTCATTCTCCCTTCCCGCGGAGTACTTGTCACTGCACACAAATGATCTCGGTATACAAAAGTTACACCTGTTGGTGTTGGGAACCCCAATGCGCCGTGCGCTGGCGACGGTATGGCGTTGAATTGGGCAATCGTTCCCCTACCCAAGATCATATTGTGGCAAGAAGTGGTGGGCAAGACCAAGAAGTTGACAATTTCGGCTCGCTTGTGTTTTTCATCCCCCATGGTTAGTTCAAATTGTATTTGACCTAGGGGATGAATGATTTCATTTGAAACACCAGAGATTGGTGCATTCACAATTTCAAGCCTTGCTTGGTCTGCCGGATCCAGTTTCCTGAAACATTGCTCATACATGATGTCTGATTCGCTGCCAGTGTCCACCAGGACTTTTGACACTTCATAATGAGCAATGTGTGTAGTGATGACAAGAGGACTGCTGATGGAAGGGCCTCCCCTGATTCTTGGGAAGATTACTTGTTGCTCGCGCCAATCTCCTTGGATTTGCGCGCTTCTCTTTCTTGATATTTGCCCTTGCCTTCCTCCCTCGGCTACACAGATTCTTTTGTACTTTTTGCTGGCTGAGGCTCCTGGTTGTTCATTTTCTGGTCTTGAGTTTTTTACCAGGTGAGCCAGCTTGCCTGATTTCACATCTTTTTCAATTGCATCCTTCAAGTGGTGGCATGCATCAGTGTTGTGTCCTGTGGACTTGTGAAACTCACAGTACTTGCCACTGTCTGATGGTCCCTTGTAGTGTAGTGGCTTGGGGCTTTTGAACTGGACATTCTCAGTGCTTAACACTTGTGAAGGCGTTTTAGTGAGGGGAGTCCATATTCTTGGCAGAGGTCTGTTAGGATCTCTGCCGCCTTCCCTCTTGTCACCCTCCCCGCGATTACGAACGTCTTTTTGGGGCTGGGGTGAGCTTGGTTGCGCCTGCTTTTCTGCGGGAGAAAAACTGGTTGGTTGCAACCTGGACCATACAGAGTTCTGTTTGCCCCTTCTTTCATTGCTGCACGGTGTCTCAGCTTGATGCGCTCTTTCTCTTGCCCTATCTTGGGCAATTTGTTTTTCATTTCTCGCGAAGACTCGCGATGCTTCCATTAGTTTGGCCCAAGTGGTTGGCATGCCATCTCTGCTTACGAGAGCTCGGCGGAGTTGATCACTGCGCGCGCCTTGTATAAAGGCCACGCGCAAGAGTTGTTCAGTGATACCTCCGATTGCCAGAGACTCCTGATTGAAACGAGTTATGTAGTCTTCAATCGTTTCATCATTCCTGCGCACGCAGTGCATGATGTCATCAGGGTCGCGCGTGTGTCTGCGCTGCTGTACGAAGTGGGCTTGGAACTTTTCCAATAGTTCCTCGAACCCATCGATTTGCCCAGTCGGCAAGCTCTCGAACCAGACACGCGCCGCGCCCGTGAGGCAGCAAGCAAACATGTGACACCATGTTGGCATCGTCCAGCTTTCTAGGTTTCCAGTGTTGTAAAAACCTTGTAAGAAATCGTCTGGATCTGTTGTGCCGTCATATTTGCCCAAACCACTTGGCATCTTGGTTTTGTGCTGAATGGGGGCCTTCGCGATCCGCTCAGTGAATTTTGAATGTTTCACCAAGATGGCTGGCCTGTATGGTGTGGTTACGTCCACTTGCCCTCTCACTGGTGGGCTGTACGGCGTGTGCAGATCCAGATCGGCTTTGGCTCCAGGCGCCATGTTCACGTGCGCGCGGAGCTGTGAGCCTCCTGCATGAGTATCTCGCGTCTTCCTCATGCTGTGCACTTCTTCATCACTAAACTCAGTGTGTGCAGTGTGAACAGAATGACCATCTTCCGGCGCGCGCGCCCTTTTTGTTCCATGAACGTTTTGCTTGTCAAACGCTAGCCTTTGTGTTAAGTCGGCTGACTTTTTGTGTTTGACCAGTTCATTGTACTTGTCCATTAGACGTCGTTGTTCATTTATGAGCCATTCTTTGGGGTCATTGGTTTCATCTTCTGGACCCATTGGTCCTTTTTGTTTCGCGCCGGTAAGATTTTGGAACGTGAGATCGTCTGGAGGAGTTTCAGTCTGGCTATGAGGAGTTGTGATGAAGGGATGGTTACTGGTGGTGCGCGTAGAATCACGCGGCACCCTCAGAAACTGTTGTCCCCCATTAACATCCTCACGCTCAATATCCTCCAGAACTTGATCGACGTTACGAACACCAGAAACCATGGTGAGAATTTTTTTTTTTTTTTTTAGAGAACTGGAGATCTTGTTGCCGTTGTAACAGGTGGATGGCGCCAATGAAGAAACGTGGATCGACTCACTGGTAGACGATCTACTTTCCTCGGGTGTGATTATGCTATTTCACCGATGGTTCTCTGGGATCTGGGTTCTTCCACCTACAAAATGAACAGCACCGTAAACTTACACCTCAGAAAGGGACAGAGGGGTCCTCTTTGGGGTAACCCTCCGGTGTGAGAATAAGAGTTTGTAGGAGAAGATAATAATATGAGAGTAAGGAAAATGGAGTGTATTGCTTAATATAGCTGAATACTCTGTAATTGGGTGTCCTTTTCCTTGTGGAGTTGATGTGGTATTTATAGTGCTAGGGTTTCCCATGATTGGGTTCAGACCTAATTAGGGCCTTTTTGGCCTCCTCCAATTGCTTTGCGCCACGTGTCCTTGAGACACCTGGTGCTTTTTCATTGGTTATAATCACGTGGTAGCACATGGGTTTTGCTGAGTTGTCCACCTTTCATTGGTAGCTGTCAACATCAGCATATTCTTATTCCTTAAAAAGATACCTTCTGGAAGGTTGTCTGACGTGCACAATCAAGGTTGCCCTAATCCTGATTTGGATAAGGACGAGGTTGATTATGTGCATGTGTGATATGCGCCAATCCTGAGGATGCGCGAGGTCTTCTCTTTATTCTCACGCGCAGATGTTTCATGCGCAGATGTGATATGCACGAGCATGTGATATGCGCCACGCGCGGATGCGCCACGCGCATATGTGATATGCGTGAGCATATGTGATGCGTGAGCATATGTGATGCCTGAGCGTCTGTGATGCCTGAGCATATGTGATGCCCGAGCATGTGATGCGTGAGCATGTGATGCATGAGCATGTGATGCATGAGCATATGTGATATGCGTGAGCATATGTGATATGCGTGAGCATATGTGATATGCGCCATGCGCATAGGTTTTGGCTTTGTGCCTTCATAATGTCTTGATTTCAAGCCTCTTGTCTATATCTTGTGGGTTGACCCGCCTCGCTCGGTGTTGAGGCAGGTACATACCTCTTCAGTCAGCATCTATTCTTTCTTCTGAAAACTATATGATGAATATGAATCTTGAAATATAGAAATGTATAACATGAAACCTAATCAAAATTAAAAGATGGATACACATATGTGTTTCTGGGATGATAAGATAACAAAAGTAAAAAACGAATACAAATCAAATTTAATGATAGTTAATATATATCAACAAATATACACCAAATCACATAGCAGGTGTAAATCGATATTGTGATGTCCAGACAAAATTGGCACACTAAAACTGAAAATTCACGTTTACATATCTATTTGACCATTTTAAATTGTGAAATTATGAAATTGTCTAACATGAAACCTTATCAAAATTAACAAAAATGCAGACGCAATGTTCATTATTAGAAGTTAATAACAAAAAAAAAAAAAAAAAGGTGTGAAATGGATTACTAATTACAATCAATTATGTTAATACACGTCAAGAGATATAACTCTAATCACATACAGATGTAAATGAAAATTAGGGCTTAAAGTAAGAAAATTTATATCCAGCATTGCCAGTATCGGGATTGTTACTAATAACAATGGTGTAACAACCAGATGCCCAACATTGCAAAAAACAGCTCCTTTTGGAATAAATATTAACGAAAGCACATCACAGACCATCAAATTCGCCTCTTTTATTTTTCCCAAAAAACACCATCTGGCCGGTGTACTTCCCCTCAGCGGCATAAAATAGTGCCTTTTGGTGCTTGTACAGGAACGAAATCCAGAAGACGCGAGCGAAAGAAGTATCGTAGCTGGATACATGGATGATGACCCACTGTCCAGCATCTTCTTGGCAGATTTCTTCCGGATCTGCTAAGAAGAAAGGTGAAATCATGTTTTTTATGAAAGAGGAAAAGGAATGCAAGATAATTTAAGTCACAGAGGAGGAGGAGAAGAGATGTAACCCTAATTCCATAGATCTTCTTCGCCGAGCTGTATATTTCTCTCTCTCACTATCTCTTTACGTACTCTTCTCGATTCAAGCGTACAACGGGATATAAGAGATTGGAATTCAAAATTTGAACTAAAACATCGGCCGCCAGTTAAGAGTTTCAGCATGTAAGTGTTTTGTACGCATGAATGGGACATAACCTTTGCAAAGGCACAAGTAAAACTCTTAAATTTAAGAGTTTTGTAAAATAACTCTTTTGCCCATCTTATATGCATTTTAATACTGTGTGTGTGTGTGTATAGGGGGGGATATTTTGAGAACCTTGTTGAGTTGTAAGAACTTTAAAAAACTCAATATCCACCACACATTTAATTAAATGAGTATGAAATATGTGGTTGAGAATAAATCTGATTAAAAACTGAACAAATAGAGAGAATAAAGATTTTAATGATTACACAGGTTTAAATGTTAGTTACACATGTTTAATAAGCCGATTCGGTGTGTAAAAAAATACTGTAATTTTTTTACATTACTTACACTTACGTATTACATACGTGTAAAAAAAATTCAAAAAAAAAATTGTTACGTTGAGTTCTTTCGAGTTCTTGACACTCAAAGTGGTTCTAAAAAGAAATCAATCATATATATATATATATATAGGATCAGGATCATGAGAGAACCTTTTTGAAATTGAGAACTATGAGAACCATTTTGGACCACAAAAAATCCAAAAATAAAAAAAATCGTAAAATAAAAAAAAAAACACAAAAATCAAAAAAGTATAAAAACCAAAATTCTTATTTTATCATCCCGGTTTCATAAAAAAAAAAAAAAAAAAAAAAAAAAAAAAAAAAAACTCGGTTTAGCTAAATTATATACACATATGTATAATATATACATATATGTATATTTACATGTTTTTTTTGTTCACATGTGTATAATTTAAGATAAATGATACTGTACATATGTGTATATTACGTAACCAAAGATTATATAAAATTATATATATGTGTATAATACGACGTTTTTTTTTTTATTTTTTTTGTATTTTTTTTATTTTTTTAATGAAACCGGAATGAATTATAAAAATTTTGGTTTTTTTTTACTTTTTTAAAATTTTTATTATTTTTTGTTTTATGATTTTTTTAAATATTTTTTTAAAGGTGTTTTTAGTGGTTCAAAATGGTTCTCAAAGTTCTCAATTTGCAAAGGGTTCTCTTAGGATCCTTACCATATATATATATATATATATATATATATATATATATATATATATATAAGAGTTCAAATAAAAACAATTCTTTTGTGAGAAGTGTGAGAACGCTTTAAAATAAAGTACACCACCTAAATAGGACACTATACCATGTAAATAAGAAACTATACAACTTTTAGAAACTACCAATCTCAACCACAAGATCTTAGATCCAATCGTTCACATCTATTCTTATGTTTCTCACAAAACTATTGTATTTTACGTTAACCTATCAAATAAAAAACAATTGTTTTATGAGAAGTGTGAGAAAGCTTTAAAATAAAGTAAACCACCTAAATGGGACAATATACCATGTAAATAGGAAGCTATACAAATTTTAGAAACTAATAATCTCAACCACTAGATCCTAGATCCAATGTAAGGCCCTTTTCTCGGCGCCTCACTTTGGATGTTGGATTTACTTATAAACACAGTTCTAAATATCAGAGTTAGTTGTTACATTCACGGAATATTAAAACTTTCAATAACATTTCATAATATTTCTAAAACTTGTCTTAACAAACATCTTTTGTCTTTCATGTTAAAACATCATTCATAAATACATCATAATTCTTCGGATGCTAGCTTCTTATTCTTCTGCCATGTGCTCTCCTCAAGTTAGCTGCCTCATTCTACTCACATGCATGCATACTTAAAGTCAGATATGTTGAGTGAGTTCTAGTTAATCATACAATACGTTAGCTACCTTAATTATGTGTATCCGTAGACACATAGTGCTTTCTTTACACATCATTCATACATACATGCTTTCGTTCATACGATATACTTTCATACTTTAATACTTTCCTTCATATTCATAGTTATACGTTTTAAAGAGCATTACGCCCTACTTTCCTCGAGTATTATTAGTGCCCGGTTCCCTCTTGCCTCGGATATTATTAGGGTCCGGTTCCCTCTTGCCTCGAATATTATTAGAGTCCGGTTCCCTCTTACCTCGAATATTATTAGGGTCCGGTTCCCACTTGCCTCGAATATTATTAGGGTCTTGTTCCCTTTCCTACCATACGACCATACCTTACCGTTATTTGTCTTTATAGTTATAACACTCATTCATATTTTCAATATTACATTAGCATACATACATTATTCGTATATATTCTTTCCATACTTACTACACATTACTTCCCTTGACAATATGTGCAATAACCGGAGATCGTTCAAGTACCGATTAGCATTTGTTCATAACGTAAATAGAACTATCACGTATATCATTATGACATACACTGACCACTAAAGGTAAGTGAATTAACATTCATATTGAGTATGCACACTGCCCTGGAAATATAACAAGGAAATGGGGCTAGAAACTCACATGCGTCCTATTACATTCACCGTTAATGGTTATTCCTTTCTTTAGCTGTGCGTGACTTACTATTTAATAAACACAATATTAAATACCACTCTAGCCATGCCTAACTGTTTGCTTAATTAATCTTAAGCGTCGAAACCGGTTTAACTCCATTGATCCTTAACCGGTTAGTTAATCGTTACTCGTTAACCTTTAAAGGTATTTTTGTTTATTTCATAAAGTTTGAGGGCTTCTTTGTAATTAATCCATTTTATTCTAAGTCCCGGAACCTCTTTGTCCTTTATTAACTCTCATTCGTCCTTTGACCCTAAACTAATGGGGGCTCATTCGTTGACTGGACTAACGGATGAGAATCTAACTAATTTGAGCTCATTCGTTAGTCTGGTCTAACGAATTACCTCCAACGAATGAGGGTTCTATAAAGAATGGGCTACTCATTCATTACTTAATAGCGAATGAGTATTTCTTAACGAATGGGTCTTTCATTACGAATGGACTCATTCGTTTGATCTGGCTAACGAATGAACCCCCCAACGAACGAGGTTCATTCGTCTAGCTCATCAACGAATGGCCTAGCGAATGATCCTAACGAATGAGCCTAACGAATGAGAGCTCATTCGGTAGTTCTCCATAACGAATAGGTCAGGGTTCTGACATTTCGTCATACGTCACATCAGCACATTCCATGATGTGATATAACCTCCAGCGCCGCCTTCCGGTGCTGCCAATGTCGGAAAAACGGGATCTCGCCAGAAAAGCGAGATCTGCTTGTTTTTCCACCGTTTTTCATCTCGTTCGATCCGGATCCAAGCTAGGGTGACCCCTAAGCTCGTCATTCGATCGGCTTATACTCGATTCCACCTGGATCTCGTGGTTTTAACGGTTTAGGGTGTCGTCTCGTCGTTTCACGACTAGATCTAGTGGGTTTGGATCCGTATAAGATCATACTATCATTACCTCGGATCAATGCTCGGTTTCCTTTTTGGGTTCAGCTAGAGAAGGAGATATAGAGAGAGAGAGAGCTTAAGTGTGTGTTTTGGATGGTGTATGGAATGGGTGGAAATGAATGGATTAATGAATAGTTATAGTTTATATATCATGGGTCATGGGCTTAAGCCCATGGTCTTTCTTCCTTCCTTATTAATCCAAATCCATCACCCATATTATTTAATTGCTCAACCCAATACAAGCCCAACAAATAAAAATTAATATTATTATTTTCTTAACCGAAACAGGTAATAGGATGTTACAAGTCTACCCTCCTTAAAAGAGGTTTCGTCCCCGAAACCTAATTATTACTTAAACTAGTCAGGATAAAACTTGCTCATCTCTTCTTCAACATAAAAAGTGGCATCTGATCCCTTACGATGCTTCCAAATTACTTTATATAAGGGAACAACTTTATGATGGAGTTTCCTTTCCTTACGGTCGACTATCTCCACTGGTTGATCAACATAGTTCAACTGTTCGTCGACTTCGATGTCTATCAATGGCACGTGTGACGTATCATCGGCTAGGCATTTTCTCAAATGAGAAACATGAAAGGTAGAATGAATTCCTTCTAGCTCCTCAGGTAAATCCAGCTTGTAAGTTACTTCACGCACAAGATCTACAATCTTAAACGGTCCATTGTACCATGTGCTTAACTTTTCTCTTCCTGAAACGAATAATTCCCTACCAAGGCGAGACCTTGAGCATCACATTGTCACCAACGTTAAACTTGATTGGTCGTCGCCGCTTATCAGCATATGACTTCTGACGGTCTTGAGCAGCTTTCATTCTTGCCTTGATATGAGAGAACCTTGACGAGGTTTCTCGCACAACTTCCAAACTTCCAACCTCTTTCTGACCAATCTCTCCCTAACATACAGGAGTTCTACAACGTCTACCGTATAGCATCTTGTGAATACGTTAGATCTAATCAATATCGATAATTGGATTAGATCTAATACCTATAGGATCTAGTTTATGATATGCTTATAATTAGTTATACATATATATATATATATCATCATCAATCATACCCAGTGGGGTCCCACCAATAGCAAAGCTATAAGTAGGTTCTCGGAAGGGTGGGATGTAGGCACACCGTACCTCTATTTAATGGGATAGAGAGGTGGATTTCAGTGAGACCCTTAGCTCTTGACTACATATGTATGCGGCATGTAGTAAAATTGATAATACTATATATATGAAAAGAAAATACCATAATGGTGAGTGACCAAAAATAAGGTAAATAGAGGCCTCTAATGTATTCATTTCTCCCTAAAAATAAATAACTTTAATTCTACTTCTCTAAGAATTCCTATCCCTAACCATGTCCTCTGAGTTATATATATATATATATATATATATATATATATATATATATATATATATATATATATAATATTAGTTGTAATATGTAGATAAGTAATACTTTAAGGGAGAATTGAGTCGGAGAGAATTTGAGCAGAGGTTCGATAATTAAAACTCAAAACTTAATTTATCAGGGTATGAACACCCTATATATAGACGATGGAGACCAATTCGTTACACATCCCGTAAAGAATTTGCTCCAGTTAGTTAACTTACAAGACTCAAAAGGAAAGCATAACGAATCATTGATTCGTTATACCCCCATTCTTTAACATTCCATGACGAATGGGAACATACATAACGAATTACAGTCCATTCGTTAAACATCCTTAACGAATGGACCTTACATATAACGAATTGGAAAATTCGCTAAACATCCAAAACGAATTAGCCTATACATTAACGAACTAGCTTAATTTCCATAAATACCTTTAACATTAAAATATTAATAAATTACAAACGATAAATTACAAAGACTCAATACGAAATAACTGTGAACTAACAAACACCCCCTTGTCTTGAGCTCTTTGTCTTTAAATTACTTGAAGCGCTTTGTCTACCAATCGCGACAACTATGATCCCGAATTCGTGACATACACGTATGACACGCTGGAACTGCATAGTTCGGTTGTAGTCTTCCTGGCGCTCTATCAAAATCTTGTTCACGAGCGGCACGACATTGTCCGTTTCAGATAAGTTAACGAACCACAACAGGTCAATAACTCTAATAAAATTGGTCTTCAAGCCTTTACCAAGAACAATGACGGCCTCACAGGTACGATTGTCGTATTACCAAAGATTAAACATTAGGTGAAGACCCTGTGGGAATGTCTTCACCGGTACGTACTTCATCGTCTTCGGTGGTTTAACCTTAAGCACGAGCTTCCTCCAACCCGTTCGTGGATCAATCTCGTCAATACGTTTACAGATAGGAATCTGTGGCTTAAAGAATTTAATACCGCGGTTTACTTCGAAAAGCAAATGTTGGTGAAACCATTCTGCTTGACGATTTCCACCGCGATTAATGAAAGGTCGACTCGCGAGGGTACAGAAATCCCAACGCGGTAATGAGAGAACGTCAGTGATGTTCTGATAATACTGAACACCGTTCTCCCATTTGATGATACTGACCTTTAATTCAGAATCATAAAGACATGAGGCAATATCACCTTTCACAGTCGACACGGCTTTGAAAGTTTTCTTCTAATTAGCTTTAGCACGTGCGATAGCTTCCTGCTTCTGTTATTCATTCACGTACCTATACGCCTCGATAATCTTACATGCCCGTTTGCACCGATAATTGAACCATCCCAGAATATCAGCTTCAGTCGGATTAGCATCACGTTCTGACATCTTGGCTTTATTCTTCGATGCCTTCTCCAAATGATCGTCAGCAGCTTTGACATTTTTTTCAGTAAAGTTAGGAATACCCTGATCAACATTGGATCATTAATAAAGATCGGGGTATTCTCTGCTATCATATCTTCAATCTCAATCTCCTCATCTTCATAAATAAACTACGGATTCATGTGAGGGAAAGTCATATCCTATAAGAATTCGTCTTCGTTCATTACTTCCACATCATCCTCGGCTTCCAAGCAATAATAAAGCAATCTGTTAACGTGTTAGGGACTGATCGATGAACTAACCTTCTTCAATATCATCAAGGTTTGCAGAACTCATCACGATGCCCTCGTAATCCATGAACAGGATGGTGTTGGCTTTGACCGACTCGATTGGTTGAACGTTGGTCGAGTCATGATAGACCGGTATTTGTCTATCCCTGCCTTCACCCCCGCTCGTACCAGCACCAGAGGATAAAGCTGTGTGCTTGTTTCGGCTCACTACCTCCAGCACCAGGAGTGTCAGGATTATCGTCATCATTCTTCAGCTTCTTTAATTGATCATCTTTACACGTAAGCGGAAGAATCAGATCCTACTGTTCTTTGATCTTCACCCCTGAGTCGTGACAATCTCATGAAGAATTATTGTCTCCTTTTGGCAATAAGAGACAAACCCCATCATACGCCTTTGATTAATTAATATTTTTTCTTGAGCTTGACGATTGGCCACCATTTGATTCTCATATAGATGAATCAAACTCAAGAGCATGTTCATTTGATTTTCTGGGGGCAAAGCAGGAAACGATTGAGGTACTGGCTGCACAGGACCTTGAGGATGACTAATTCTCATAAACGAGACATCCATGGGAAGAGTCGGCATCATGGTCAGTGTTGGAGGAACCACCAAAGTAGCAGCAGTAGGCTTGGTATCAAAGATAAAACATATTGAGGAATCATACCAAGCCTCGGATCAGACGTCGGCGTAGTCGTCAATGTGAATTCCGGAGTGCTGGTAGTAAGCGTCACCGCCGGGCTTTGAATAAGGATGACCTAGGCTCACGTGGATCTATAGCCACCCCAGATCCATGAACCACACGACGTTTGGGCGGTTGCTTAGACGCTAGCTCCTTGCCCTTTCGTTTACGTTATGTGGCAGACGAACTTGCCATCACAACTTCAACACATCGTTGGTCACCACCCTGACCACTATCTCCACCGTCATCTCCTACGTTCCCACCTGGACACTCTTCACGTTCGGAATCCGAAACATCATGGATCCAACGATCATCAGAAGGACATACATACGCCGGATTCGAGACCAATCAAACGTTTGGTCCTCGGCGTCTCTTGGCTATACTGCTTCATTCTCTTCAATGTGTCAGCAGTCATATGCTCCAGCTTCAGCACGTCGTTGCGAATCGTCGAATCAATCTCCAAATCAGGAATAGCATCCTGAATGATCAACTGAATAAACCGTGGATACATAAGGAATTTGTTTCGTCGATTTTTGACTAACAGTTTTCCTTAAGATGATAGAAGATCATATCTGAGAAGTTGAATGGTTTGTTCAAAATCAACGAGAAAAATGCCGATTGTAACATGGTATGGCACTCGTCGAATCCACCTTTACGACCTCCAAGGCTGTGTATAAGCACATGTCATCAATACTTGTACGTGGGGCAAAGTCAAGCCTTGTTGTACATGGAACGTTCAAGATCGCCATTATAAAAAACACGGAGAAACAAACCTCGGATCAACCCCTTATCAAATTCACACGGGATGTCCATTTTATCACCAAACTGCAACACCCTTCGTATCACCTCTGTTGAAATTAGGATCGGCTTCTTGTCCACCTTATTAACGATATGGTTTTCAAACTCAATGTATCGAGCTGGGTTCCAAAACGGGCGTATAATACTAAAACGGATCTCTGGGTTTGCTGTAACGGCATAGCTTATACAAGATCGGAGTATAAAAGCTATCATATCGTGAAACAAATCTTCGTCAGCAAAGTTTGTCCCAACAAAAGCACATATATTATGCTTTTTGTCAAATGACAACAACGAGGGTTCCAGCTCCTGTTGTTGTTGCACTGGTTGTTGCTCAGCAGCGGGGACTTCCTGAATAACTTCGTCAGCCATAACTGAGATTTAGTAAAACGAAAAACAAATAATATAAACATTTTTATAAATTTTAATTTTGAGTTTTCAAATAAGTCTAAGTGTAATTCGTTATTCTTTTCTGATTCGTTATAACGAATTAGGTGCTTCGTTATAACGAATTTCTTAATTCTTTATCTATGCGAGACCACTAATTAAACATAACGAATCACCAACAAAGGAATAACGAATTAAAGAACGAATGTGATGTAATTCGCTATCAAACTCACGAAAAATTTGATTTGTTATGACATCAATAATGAACTGAACACGAATGAGTTTCAATTTGTTTGCACATAACAAATGGACACCAATAATTTACAATTTTGACTAATAGGAGTCAAAGTCAAAATTAAGATGAACTTTTAAGGTCAAACATGCAACCCAGAATCAATTACACTGTGTAATATGATGTAATGATCTACAAATTTCACCTATCATCTCGGAAACACGTCGATAACTAATATATGTGGCCTATATGACAAAATCTCAGTATAAGTTAGGTTAATTAAGGTTATATTTATAAGTTAAAAACTGACATGAAAAAGACATAACGAATCACCAACAAAGGAATAACGAATTAAAGAACGAATGTGATGTAATTCGCTATCAAACTCACGAAAAAGTTGATTTGTTATGACATCAATAACGAACTGAACACGAATGAGTTTCAATTTGTTTGCACATAACGAATGGACACCAATAATTTATAATTTTGACTAATAGGAGTCAAAGTCAAAATTGAGATGAACTTTGAAGGTCAAACATGCAACCCAGAATCAATTACACTGTGTAACATGATGTAATGATCTACAAATTGCACCAATCATCTCGGAAACACATCGATAACTAATATATGTGGCCCATATGACAAAATCTCAGTATAAGTTAGGTTAATTAAGTTTATATTTATAAGTTAAAAAATGACATGATAATCGATTAAAAGACCCATCAAATGGTTATGAAATCCGACGAAACGTGTTGCGTTATGATCCTCATTACCTTACGAATCTTAATTGATGAAAAAAATATGGTTTTGTGATGGTCGATTTTTCTGGAAAATTTTGGCAACGGTTTGCATAAGGAAGAAGAAAAGTATTGAACGAATGAACTGAATCGTTCTCCAATGTTCCTTATATAAGAAGAATCGGCACATATCCCCCAACGAATCAGCTGATTCGTTAATTCAAAATTAACTAATTAGCCAATTCGTTATCTCATTCGTAACATGTGGTAACGAATGGGTAATTCGTTATAACTTATCACGAAATAATAACGAACTATGGTTAATTCATGCTTAATTCGATAACTATTAGATGACGAATTGGGTCATTTGTTACAGAGTGGCGCAAGCGAATTAAATGGTAAGGAAATTGAAGTAATTTGTTATTAGAATAAACCCATTCGCTATTCATGGATAATGAATTGACCATTAAATTCTTTTTCAATTTAATTTAGAATTTTAAAAGAATTTAAAGAATTAAATAATTAAAGAATTAAATAAATGAATAAATAAATCAACAAAATCTGTATCCCGATGACCTAATACCTTACGAATCTTACCCGACGTGGTAAGATGTAATACCTTATCGTGTTTTACGCGTAAAAACACATAACTTAAAGAATATTAAATATATATAAAATAAAAATAAAATCTGTTATTGTTTTATTTTTTTAAATTTTTTTTTTCAAAATATTTACAGTTAAACCCGAAAAGCAAACATAAAGTAGAAATCAAACTATTTTTGTTTTTTGTATGTTTTTCGAAAGCATTACATATTTTTGTATTTTTGATGAGTTTAAGCAGGGAACCATATTGACCAAATTGCCCTTCCATCGCACTTTTATATTTCAGCGATAGTATGACTGGCCTTAAGTCGGTCATAGATATCGTTGTCCACTTAAATCTTATAACAAACATTCAAGTATTTTGTGATATGATTAAATGTTCAATTAAAGCACAGAATAGCAGAAACTATCAGCCTCTAATCTTGGTTCAAGTTTAATTTAATTTTTACGTATCGCCCAACTTGACTTAATTCATTATGTTGTCGATTAAAACTTTGATTTTATATATATTGTTTGATGCACCAAGATTTCTTTACTATGAGTGAGTATGCACGAGTCCATTTGTAGGCTTACATACTTTGTGTGCCCTAGGGTCCGTGTCTTATTGGTATTAAGACATGCGCAGGGGAGAAACAATGTATGACTAACAACGGAATTTTGATCAAGTCAGTAATTCAAATTGTACAATGTACAGCAGCGATCGAGTTTAATGACATTGTGTTTGCTCTACACGCGTTTGAAATATTCATGCATATGAATACCCAGATGATTAAGCCGCATAAAGACTTACAGTGTCCAGAACCTTATGCTTTTTATTCAAACTTATTTTATTTTTGGTGATCAGACAAACATAAGGCTTGAGTGTGACAGGCTATTACATTTCTGCCATCATTACAGAGATTTTTGGTAGAGATTAACATCTCTTACAATTTGGCGTTTCTTTATCTTCATATCACATACTTTACTCTAACGGCATGTTTAAGACCTATCAATGCACCAATGCAATTAAGCACTCAGTCTTTTAAGCTTATTTCCTTATGAATATGGGACGCGATGATCAATGTACTATCATTTTCTCATTTTGCTTCAAAACTCAAAAATTTTTAGGAGCATAAAAATAAAATCGCCCCAGTTACTTTTAGTCTATAGATTAATAGCTATCCTATCAATCCACAAGTAGATAACAGGACCAAAACATGTAACCATGTTCCACAAACTTAAATAACCAATATAATTTGCAGCGAAAGAATTAATTAAACATAACAATCGCCCCAACTACTTTCCATTATCAGGTAAATGGCGATCCCGAACATTTACGAGTAAATATAAGGACCAAACATATACAAGTGCATGTTCTTCAAATATGAGTAAATGGCATAATTTTAAGCGAAAGTATGCAAAAAACTTTTTGGTTTTTCTCTGTGCATACTTTAAAAACACAATCTTTTTGTCTTTTCAGATTTTTCTATACAAACTAAAATGACAATCTTTTTAATTTTTCAAAATTTTCAATGTTTTTGAATTTTTCAAAATATTTTAAAAAAAATCATAATATTTTTGTATTTGTAGATTTTTCTATGTTTTTGGATATTCTCTATACAAACAGAAATCATAATATTTTTGTATTTTCATTTTTTACCCCCAAAACTCAAAACATAAAAAATAAATGAAACAAAAATAAAAAAAATGCAATAAAGATAGTCGTCCTTGTTTAAGGACTTCTGCAAGAGTTTTTAATCCATTTAGACCAAGCAGAAAAGTAAAACGTGTTTTATCAAATGCCTTGGTATACATATCGGCTTTTTGAAAATCAGTATGCACTTTCTCAATATCGATAAATTTCTTTTCAAAGAAATCTCGAATAAAATGATATTGAATTTCGATATGTTTAGTTTTTGAGTGTTGCACGGGATTCTTGGTGATACTTGTAGCAGCATAGTTATCAATATAGATGGGAAAGGTAAGAAACTTTAAACCGTAATCCCGCAAGTGTTGCTGGATCCAAAAAAACCTGTGAACACCAACTCGAGGCTGCCACATACTCTGCTTCGACGGTTGAAGTGGAGACCGTTGCCTTCTTCTTACACTGCCAGGAAACAAGCCGGCTTCCTAGGAATTGACAACCCACTGTGGTCGATTTAAAGTTGATCTTGCATCCTCCATAATTTGAATCGGAAAACACAATGAATTCAAAACTATCATCCTTGAGATACCATAACCCGGTGTCAGGATTAACCCTCATATAGTGAAGTATACGTTTCACCGCTGCTAGGTGAGTCAATCGGAGACTTGATTGGTACCTAGCACACAGACATACTGCAAACATTATGTCAGGTCGAGAAGCAGTTAGATACATTAAAGAACCTAGCATCGCTGGGTAATGGGTAGGATCTACGGTATCCTCCAATTTATCCGGTGACAAATTGTGACCCACGGGAAGAGGTTTATCCAGCAGTTATTTTGAATCGGCTCAAGAAATCGTTCACATACTTCGTCTGATGAATGAATATTCCCTTGACAGACTGATGAACCTGCAACCCTAAAAAGAAATTCATCTCCCCCATCGAGCTCATTTCAAACTTTGTTTGCATTGACTTCTCGAATTCCTTACATAACTTGTCATTTGTTGAGCCAAATATAATGTCATCGACATATATCTGGACAAGGAGCAGATCATCACCAACATTCTTATAAAATAAAGTGAAATCCACATTCCCTCGCTTGAAGCCATTATCAGTAAGATGGTCAATAAGTGTGCCGTACCAAGCTCTCGGGGCTTGGTGTAGACCATACAGCGCCTTTTTCAATCGGTAAACTCGGTCCGGATAATCTGGATCTTCAAAACCAGGAGGCTTCAAAACAAACACTTCCTCTTGTAGTTCTCCGTTGAGAAATGAACTTTTCACATCCATCTGTAAACCTTAATATTCGTGTAAGCCCCATAAGCCAAAAATATTCGTATAGCTTCCAATGGAGCAACTAGAGCATATACTTCTGTGTAATCTATGCCTTCTTGCTGGTGGAAGCCTTGAACCACTAATCTTGCTTTGTTCTTACGATCACACCACGATCGTCCTTTTTCACTTAAATAGCCACTTCGTAGGAATTGGTTTCTTAATTCTAACGGGTTTATCAATGAGATCCCATACACCTAGTCGGTTAAACTGTTGCAACTCTTCCGGCATCGCTTTCACCCAAGATGGATCTTCAAGCGCCAAACGAACATTTGTTGGTTCTACCTGAGATAGAAAGCAATTGTATTTTGCGATATTCATGATTTTCGAGGAATGCATATCCGCATACGCATACAATATGTTAGAGTCATTTTAAGTAGCAACTTGATGACGTGTTTGCACACCTACGTCAATATCACAAATGAAGTTGTCCTATGGATGATAAGTATGAATCCGAAGAGTAGGATTCTCAGGCACAACAACATTAGCAGATAAATTGTTAGATTATCCTTAGCATCATTAGGCGATTCATCAATCTCATGTGTTTCAGGAAATGGAGCCGAGGAGGAATCAACAAAATGACTTTCATCTGACGAGATAGAAATCACATCGGATGTATCTGGGAGATCATCTTGTAGAGCTTCATCATAATTAGAAACAGAAGATCTTGGAGGTAAGTATTGATCTTCAAGATACGCACGCACCAAGTCTTCATCTGGTTGGTCAACTAATTGAGTGAATGAATTAAATAAACTCTCATAGTCGAACATCCAAACAGGTCCTTTACCTTGGGAGGGTGTGGTATACTTTTGGCAATCAACATGGTACCACTCCTCTATACAGCCCGAGGTAAAGTTAAATACTCGTTTCTTAGGTGATGTGTAACCTAAGAAGTAACCTTCAATTGCATCTTCTTTAAATTATCCCGCATCTTTCTTAAACATAGTACAAGGACACCCAAATGGTTCCAAGTACATTAAGTTAGGCTTTCGCTTGTTCAGAAGTTCATAACTCGTCTTTTGAAGCTTCTTTACAGTGAAAACACGATTGAGCGTGTAGCAAGCAGTATTCACAGCTTCATTTCAGAATTGAACAGGAAGCTTAGAATCTGTAAGCATTGTTTTTGCAGCTTCAATCAGTGTTCTGTTCTTCCTTTCAGCCACCCCATTCTGTTGTGGTACATAAGGAGCATTGTATTCTCGATGAATTCCTTTTTGGATACAAAAGAAATCCAATACATTATTTTTAAACTCCGTACCATTATCACTTCGAATACGTCTCACTTTCAATTTGTATAGTGATTCGATCTTAGGAATTAAATTTTGAATCAGAATGGGTGTTTGATCTTTTGAACTCATAAATAAAACCCATTTATATCTTGAATAGTCATCAGTGATGACTAGACAATACTAATCACCAGCAATACTCGCATGATTCACAAGACCAAACATATCCATATGAAGTCATTCTAGTGGAGCATCAATGGTATTGATTAACTAAGAAGGGTGAGACTTCTTCTTCTGTTTTCCCTTTTAACAAGCAACACAGCGGTCAGATAACTTAAAATGTTTCAAGGAAACACCATCAACCAGGTCATTTGGCATTAAATAATTCATTTTCCTGACATGAATATGACCCATTATTTTGTGCCACAGAATCGTGTCTTTTTCTTTTGCCTTAGAAACAAAACATGTTACTACAAAAGTTGATACCTTAGAAGTCATGTTCAACACATAAATATCATTCGATCGAGGAAATAGCATAACTACCGTATCTTCGGGAATGACGTATCCCGGTTTCAGTATTATGCACTCCTTATCATTAAATATCGTTGTGTATTTCTTATCACAGATTTGTGACACATTCAATAAGTTATGGTCAACTTTGTCACAATAATTGACTTTTACAAATGTGATGCACCCATTTGACGCGTCATCTTCCTTAGTGATCATACCTCCCGAATTACCAGCAAACGCTACATACCCTCCTTGTATATTTTTAACATTTGTTAAGAGATTGATGTTTCCAGTAATGTGACGAGAGCGTCCGCTATCCATTATCCAGTTTTCACCAGAAACAGTCTTGGATAAACTCTGCACATGAAAGAAAAATGATCAGTTCAAAAAGGCATCCCAGGCCTTAGCCTTGGGCACCTCTTGAGTTTCTCTTGAAGTCTTAACATTTAGTGAATCTAAATGTGGTTTAGCCACTTGTGAATAAGTCACAGGTCATTTCGACTTTCGTCTCAAGTATGCAGCTTGAATGATATTTGTATTCACGTTCTTGCAAATTGGTTCCATAGGAATGAATTTGGGCTTTAAGTTACTTGCACTTTCATTAACATGAACCACCTTTCGAGGATTCAGATCAGAAAACATAATATGAGTTTCATCATCGAAAGACATTGGTCTTCTCAAAATCTCCTTAATCAAAAGAAGGGTTTGGATTGTTCCTTGATAAACGGATGAAGATTTTGGGATTTCTTCAAACCACAGTTTCTTACAACGTGACCTTGTTCACCACAGAGAAAAATGTTCTCATGTCAACAAGTTCACGTGATGGTTTAGCATAAACTTGTGAAATCGAAGGTTGATGATAAACACAAGCAATAGGACCTTTGTCCAAGTAATCAAATGTCACGGATTTCCGTTTCATGTAGAAATCGAGGTTTGAACAGTTTGAAAAGCTTTGTAAAGTTTCAGTTTCGTTTGATTTAACAAACTGAACTTTCTTAGGATATTTTAACAAATTTTTAGCTTTTATCAAAGGATCTATCACATTCGATGTCTTGGAGTGCACAAACTTGTTTTCAAGGTCTAATAACTTAGAAGTTTCATTGTGAAAGACACTTTCAATCAATTCAAGCTTGATCAAAGTAACTGGGATGTCTTCCTTAGTGAACACCTTGCTTATTCCTTTAAGCTTAAAAACACGACCAGGTGATGACTTAGAAGCAACAGGATTGATAAAACGCATCAAATCCTCATCAAAATCTTTTGGTTTTTCTGATTTCTTAGCCTTCACTGGTTTAACAAGTTTTTCCTTTTTCACTTGAGATGTGTTTGAGCCATACACCGCCTCCTCAAATTCATGAGGTTCACATAGAATGTGATTTGAACTTGGAATGTTCTAGTTCTTGTGTATCGCTTCGGGTTCAAACACATACTCAATGATAACTTTCTCAACAAATAGATTAACAGAATCAAAAAGAGAAGAACTAACCTCATCGATCTTGGTCATACATGCAAACGTGGTTGGCTGCATTTGACATGAATCGTCAGAATAAGATTCAGTGTCATTGTCAAATGATAACTTATTCCCACTTGAATCTTGGAATCTCTCATTCATCTCAAACATAGCCAAGTTAGCTTGATTTTCATTGCACAATAACCTTTGGCTTCAACCAGTTCCATCAGCGGCAAAACTCAAAGCTTGTGATCCCGAAGCAGAAGGTTTAATGCCAGAAGGTTTATCAGTATCACTACCCTTTTTCACAGAACTTCTATCTTGACTTCTAGGTCCATTGTACTCTTTCTTTGGTTTGTCACACTCTTTGGCAAAGTGACCAAACTCTTGACAATTATAGCACTTGACTTTTAGCTTATCAAATCCAACTCTCTTGTTCACCGATGGTAGATCTTTCCCAGTCCTTTGCATGAACGTCTTTACTTTTCTCCCTATCATTGCCATGTCCCACTTAAGATCCATGAGTTCCAAATAGGGTCGATTTGATCATAATCTTCATCGGTTAACTCACTCGTGGCAATTTTGCTACCAACCAAGTTCTCATACGAAGTCATGAAAGCACATAAAAGGCAAAATTTTGTTCAGCCTCTTTCATGTTCACCTTAGGTGGTGCAGAAAATTGACCTGTTGTAGCATAAGCTCCGAAACTTCCAGAGTTATCAGTGAATCCATATGCCATAAAGCATAAATTTGGATCACTATAACTTGTTGATCCTTCATTTGCATTCTGAGTAAGAAATGCAGTGATCAGAGATGTTGTGCTGCTTAAAGTCATACATCCACCAGAGAAAGATGGATCATGAACTTCTTTTGATATCTTTTGACACTTCAAATCATATTCTCTAGCTTCAATATTTTGCATAAATTCTGAAGCCGTCAAATCTTCGTTTTTGAAATAATTTTTTTCCTTCAACACCATCAGGAATGTTGAGTATGAACTTGGTAAAGCATTTTTTACCTTATCCATCTTGTCAGATTCAGAAGGTTCTATCTTTTACTTATTCATCTCAGCTATTAAGTGATTGAAATGAGTAAGTATTTCCTCAATAGTTTCTCCTTTTAGTAAGTTATAGTTTCGGAATTGAAACATTAACATTACCTTCTTGCTCTCTTCAGTATTTCCCATGCTTCTCATTTTAATGTGCTAAAACAATGAAGCACATATCTTGATACTACACAAGGTTGCAAAAGTCACTAGGCGCTCCTAGGGCGGTCGACTAGGGAGTTGCGAGTACTCGGTCTAGGCGGGGCGTACTCGGGGAGTACTCGGACATGGTATTTTATAAAGAAATTCATTTTTCAGAGATTATATATTTGTCAGTATGAAAAGTTTACTAAATATTTTACAAAAATGAAAAATACAAAAACAATCAATAACACATACATATTAGTTCAAGAACATGTCTTAGTTAATGAAAGATGTACCTGAAAGCGTACTTAAAGAAGATGTTTGCGAGTTTAGAACTTTGAATCAGATGATAACAATGGTGGTTGCAAGTTTAGAACATAAATTAGGTTGCATCTTAGTGTGAAAAGGAAAAAAAAGCAGTGGTAAGCTCTTGGAGAAATTGAGTTTTCTTAATAAAAGTCAAAATTTTGTTAAGATAGAGTTGGTCCGCCTAGCCCGAGTAGAGCCGCCTAGGTCCGAGTTGGCCCGCCTAGGACCGAGTTGGACTGCCTAGTCCGATTCCGAGTTTTTTTACCTTGGAGAAGAAAAGCGGTGCAGTGAAGTGCCGAGGAGCGCTTAGGCGCCGAGTACTCGCAGCCTAGGCCGAGTTTTACAGCACTGATACTACCAACTAGATGTAATATGTTATTAGGTAAAGCCATAGTAAGAGTCGAATATGCTTTAGTCTCGATCTCTAAAGCCTTCTTTTCTTCTTATGAATACTGTGTAAAAGCTTTAGTGGTAAAACCAGTAGTCTCGTCACCAAGCATTGGTACAGTGTAGACATCATCAAGACATCTTGAGCAATTGGGGTGCACAGAACCAAGATGTGCTCGAAACTGTGGTTCCCACTTTGCAAAATCACTGAATTTCATTAGTCGTGGCCATTTTGAATGGGATCCAATTTCAGCATTAAGGTGTAACATCTGTTGCATAAGTACATTCTGAGATGTCAACGTGTAGAAACCCGCCATTGTAAATAACAAGTTCAAATTTTAACAAAAATTCAAACTTGGGGTGAAAAGTGAAATTTCTGTAACGAATCAGGGACAGTAACTTTGACGAACTTAGTGTAGAAAGGATAACAAATTAGATGAGGTCTGAGTAACGAATCAGATGAGTCTAAGGACGAACTACGAATGAATTAGATGATAACAAATCAGTAAAGAATCAACGACACGTCACTGACGAAACAGTATAACGACTTAATAACGAATTGTAGATGAATTGAGATGACGAATAAAGAACGACTAAGTAACGAATCACTAAATGAATCAATAGACGGATTGATAACGAATTACGAATAAAGGTAACGAATCAGTGAACACGAATTGGGAACTGGTAGCACGTATTAGTTATAGTTGATAACGAATCAACTATAGTTGATAACGAACAAGGTTGTTAGTCTATTGTAAGAAACTAGCGATGCAGCACGAATCTGTTAAGGTTTAATTATCGAATTAAACACATATTTAACGAATCAGCAATAATGAATTAAATCCATCATCAAATCTTCAAATCTTCAAGCGATTTTTCTAGAAATCTGGAAATTTTCCATATTCACAAACAACCAAAATTCGTAATACTACCTCAATACACTACCAAATCGTCTAAATTGTAGCTCAAATTACTCGTAAACCACTCGCAAACCCAAATATACCTATCCCATATACTTTAATCGATCAAACAAACATCAATTAACACACAACCATTCCCCTGTTTCGTACAATTACCGATCCAAACCAAAACCAGTCCAATAAACCTCAAATCACAATTCAATCCCCACACACGTTCCTCAAACCTTACCAAACACAATCCGAATTAAAATTCAATCTGTAATCAACAGTATCAATTGTCAATTCAATAAAATTCAGCTAATACTTAATAAAACCGGAAAGTAATTAAATCAATATCAATTACTGATTCAATAACCTTTAAATAAGAGCAATCTAACGCCTATAAGCTCTGATACCACTTGTGAATACATTAGATCTAATCAATATCAATAATCGGATTAGATCTAATACCTATAGGATCTAGTTTATTATATGCTTATAGTTATATATATATGTGTGTGTGTGTGTGTGTGTGTGTGTAATATTAGTTGTAATATGTAGATGAGTAATACTTTAAGGAAGAATTCAGTCGGAGAGAATTTGAGCAGAGGTTCGATAATTAAAACTCAAAACTTAATTTATGAGGGTACGAACACCCAATATATAGACGATGGAGACCAATTCGTTGCACATCCCGTAACAATTGGCTCCAGTTCGTTAACTTACAAGACTCAAAAGGAAAGAATAACAAATCATTGATTCGTTATACCCTCATTCGTTAACATTCCATGACGAATGGGAACACACATAACGAATTACAGTCCATTCGTTAAACATCCTTAACGAATGGACCTTTCATATAACGAACTGGCTAATTCGTTAAACATCATTAACGAATTAGCCTATACATTAACAAAATAGCTTAATTTCCATAAATACCCTTAACATTAAAATATTAATAAATTACAAACGATAATTTACAAAGACTCGAGACGACAAAACCATGCACTAACACATCTCATACGGCGGCATACCAATACTCTAATGTTAGATATTGTTATAAGAGAATTATGCAAGGTGTAGATGATTGTCCCAACTTCCTCCAATATCTAACACACAAGCACGCAGCATATCCTCAAGGGTTTAGATAGTTCTTTCAGACTGCCCATCTGTTTGTGGATGATACGTCGTGCTGATGTTCAGTCTTGATCCCATAGCTTCATGGAACTTCGTTCAAAATATTAAAGTGAAACGAGTATCTCTATCAGACATAATCGATAACGGCACTCCATGTTTAGCCACAACCTCTTTTATGAACACATTTGCCAACGTTTCTGACAAGATAGCCTCTCATATAGGCAGAAAATGAGCACTTTCGTCAAACGGTCAACTATCACACAAATGGTATCATGAGGTTTAGCTGTACGCAGTAGCTTAGTTACGAAGTCTTTGGTGATGTGTTCCCATTTCCATTTAGGTATCTCTAAGGGTCGCATCTTCCCATAAGGTTTCTGGTGTTCAGCTTTGACTTGAAAGCAAGTTAGACATTTACTGACATAATCTACTACAACATTCTTCATCCCCGGCCACCAATAATCTCTCTTAAGGTCTTGATACATCTTGGTGGATCCCAGATGAATCGAGAATATCGACTTGTGAGCTTCATCTAAGATTCAACCTCAAAGATTTCCATGGCATGGAATCCACATACGGTCAAACTTAGTCTTAACACCATGAGTGTTTTCCATCAGCTCGTCTTGTTGCCCGAAAATTCTTTCCTTCTTCATTAATCCTTCCTCTACAAGCACCTCAGACTGCGCCTTGATGATTTCTCCAAAGAGATCTGAGTTAACAATTAACTTATACGACTTCACGGTTGCAATGACTTCTTTATTCATACGGCTTAGCGCGTCGGCGACCACATTAGCTTTACCAGGGTAGTACTTGATATCGCAATCATAGTCCTTTATCAACTCCAACCATCTTCTCTGTCTCATATTCAGTTCCTTCTACTCAAAGAAATACTTCAAACTCTTATGTTCAGTTTAGATAGTACACTTCGTACCATATAAATAATGTCTCCATATCTTGAGAGCATGTACTACTGCTGCAAGCTCTAAACCATGCGTCGGATAAGTACTTTCGTGAACTTTCAACTGTCTGGACGCATAAGCTTTCACTTTTCTTTGTTGCATCAAAACACAACCTAACCCACGATGCGAAGCATCGGTACAAACAACCAAATCCTCATCACCATCGGGTATAGTAAGAATTGGAGCTTGTGTGAGCCTTTTCTTCAAATCCTCAAAAGCTTCTTCCTGAAACTTACATCAACTGAATACTACAGACTTTCGGGTCATACCGGTCAATGGTACAGCTATCTTGGAGAAGCCTTCGATGAATCTCCTATAATAGCTAGCCAACCCTAAGAAGCTTCGTATATAAGTCGGGTTTTGCGGAGTCTTCCAATTCGTTATAGCCTCAATCTTAGCCGGATCCACAACAATCCCTTCAGGATTGATTACGTGACCTAAAAACTGCACTTCACGCAACCATTTGCGCATTTTGAAAACTTAGCATACAGCTTCTCTTCCTTCATAATCTCCAATACTTATCTTAGGTGTTCTGAATGGTCAGACTCGCTCCTTGAATAAATCAATATATCGTAATTGAAAACGATAACTGACTTGTCTAACATTGCCGACTCACCCTATTCATCATGTCCATAAATGCTGCGGGAGCATTCGTTAGACCGAACGACTTCACGAGGAACTCGTAGTGTCCATACTGCATCTGAAACGCTGTTTAGGGATGTATGTCTCTTTCACCTTAAGCTGATGATAGCCCGATCTAAGGTCTATTCGTGAGAACCAACTCTAACCTTGTACTTGATCAAACAAATCATCAATCTAGGTAACGGGTATCTATTCTTCACCTTAAGCTTGTTCAAACTCACGATAGTCTATGAACATTCTCATACTTTCATCCTTCTTTTTTACAAACAACACCGATGCGCCCCACGGGGAAACACTTGGTCTTATAAAACCATTGTCGAGGAGTTCTTGTAGTTGGGACATAAATTCTTTCATCTCGGACGGCGCCAGGCAGTAAGGTGCTTTCGCGACGGGTTGCGCTCCTGGTACTGAGTCTATTTGAAATTCTATCTCACGCTCCGGTGGCAACCCCGGAAGGTCCTCAGGGAACACTTTTGGATTGTCGCATACAACAGGAACGTCTTCCACTTCCTTCATCTCGGTCGTAGCTTTGACAACATACGCCAGGTAGGCACCGCACCCTCGCCTTATCAATCCTTCGGCTTTTATCATCGAAATGACATTAGCCCTGAACATTCTTTATCACCATAAACCATTACTGTACCACCATCCGAGAACTTTAACCTTATCAACATATTCTTACACACTATCAGAGCCTCAAACTCAGATAGCCAATCCATTCCCAAAACCACATCGAACCCTCGTAAGGTCATGACATACAAGGTAATAGGGAACTCATGTCCCTTTAATTCTATCATAAAATCCATAACCATTCTCATTATCCTAACCGAGGTTTCACTAGCAGTTTCTACGGTAAAAAATTTCAGGCACACGAACAATACTGAAGCAGCAATACCGTTTACTAGGAGTGTACCTGTGACAACATCTGGGATCTTCTTAGCTTGCTCCTGAGTCAGCATGTAGGCCCTGGTCCTAGGCCTAGCTGCTCAGCATCTTACTTTCAACTTCCTCCAGCTCCACCATCGTTGCACTCCAGTGAAATGTGACGTGTCTTGCCGCATTTATAACATGCAGGCTTAGCACTACATTCACGAGTATAATGCCCCGCCTTTCCACACTTATAGCAAACATTTTATCCCACTCTGCACTCCCCAGCATGCATTTTCCCGCACTTGTGACATATATCAGAACCAATACCCCACATACACTTCCCACCGTGCATCATACCGCATGTCTTACAGGGTCTTCTCTCCCACACCTTTTGCCTTTTATCCTTGGGATTCCACATCTGAGTACCAGGCCGCTTAAAAGGAGTAACCCATTTCTTCTCCTTGTTCTATTCCTCCACCACAACATCATCCACAGTCAAGTCATCATAAACCATCTCTGCGAGTTCCACAGCAAAGTCGAATGTAGCCGGTTTATTAGCCGTGACTAACGTGCAGATATTCTGGGGCAGTCCTCTTATATAGCACTTGATTCTTTTGGCTTCGGTATTCACCATTTCAGGCACCAACCTAGACATGTGGTTGAATTAAGTAGTAAACTCGTAGTGTGTCATCTTACCCGCCTTCAAGTTCAGAAATTTCATTTCAGCCCTTTCAACCTCAGTATCAGCACTAAAACGTTTCATGACCATCTCCTTCAAATCTTCCCACCTCAACGCCTTAATCTCATCTCGACTCTTCCTCTGCTCCACCGACTCCCACCAGTACATATCTTCATCCCCAAACGACTGGGTAGCATAACACACTGCTTGGTCAGGACGACACTCGCTAATTCGGATAACCTTGTCCATTGCGGTTATCCAGTGGAGAGTAGAGATTGCATCTCCTAAACCAGTCAGCTTTATCAGGTCACAACCTTTCAATGACTTGTAGTTACACCCGCCTCGGCCTCTCTTTCTTTCATCAACCTTTATAGACCTAACCTCACTCGAGTCACCTTTCTCTCTATCGGCATCATTCTTACCATTTTCTTCTGACCTCTCAGCAGTCCTTGCATGGCTTCCAGCGGACTTTTCAGGTTGCAGGTTCTTCACTGCAGCACCTACAACTTGAGCAATGGCAGCTTGAACAATAGGGTCGAGTTGATACCCTTCATTTTTGTTTGGTCCTCGCAGAGTTTCACTCATTTCCTCTCGCGCATCAGTACCTGGCTCAGAAGGTTCTCGGACAATACGTGACCTACCACGACGTCCAGTGCGATCTCCTTGTCCAGCAACTTTCCTAGCTTCAGCCATTCGTATTTTATAAGGGAACACAAATGTCATCACTTAAGGAACTATTTAGTACAAGGATAGTAAGGCTAACAGGTAATAACAGTGGCCAGCTGTGATTAGCTGATCGCGTTACTCTCAATGTCCTGTACACTTCCCTTTGTGAGCCCACTTGTGCTGTATTCTACTTTTTAACAGTTAGACAATCAAATATTTCACAAAAGTAAATACTCCTATCTCTAGCAAATAAGCTAACTTCTTACACTTTATTACGTTACACATGAATTTAACCATGTACTTTAGTTTTACTTAGCTTGCTTGAGCGACACATGGCTTTCTTGAACTGGCATCTTCTTTCTTGTCTTATTTATGTCCCATTCTCTGTTCGAGTCTAAGCATGTAGGATGCTAAATTCTCTCTAACTTATGCTCTGATACCAAATTGTAAGGCCCCGTTCCAGATGCCTCACTTTGGACGTTGGATTTACTCATAAACACAGTTCTAAGTATCAGAGTTAGTTGTTACATTCGCGGAATATTAAAAATTTCAATAACATTTCATAATATTTCAAAAACTAGTCTTAACAAAAATCTTTTGTCTTTCATGATAAAACAACATTAATAAATACATCATAATTCTTTGGATGTCAGCTTCTTATTCTTCTGCCATGTGCCCTCCTCAAGCTAGCTGCCTCATTCAACTCACATGCGTGCATACTAAAAGTCAGCTACGCTGAGTGAGTTCTAGTTAATCATACAATACGTTAGCAACCTTGCTTTTGTGTATCTGTAGACACATATTACTTTCTTTACACATCATTCGTACATACATGCTTTCGTTCATACGATATACTTTCATACTTTAATACTTTCCTTCATATTCATACTTATACATTTTAAAGATCATTACGCCCTACTTTCCTCGAGTATTATTAGGGCCCGGTTCCCTCTTCCTCGGATATTATTAGGGTCCGGTTCCCTCTTGCCTAGAATATTATTAGGGTCCGGTTCCCTCTTGCCTCGAATATTATTAGGGTCCAGTTCCCTCTTGCCTCGAATATTATTTGGGTCTGGTTCCCTTTCCTACCATACGACCATACCTTAACGTTCTTTGTCTTTATAATTATAACCTTCATTAATATTTTCAATATTTACATTAGCATACATACATTATTCATACGTATTCTTTCCATACTTACTACACATTACCTCCCTTGATAATATGTGCAATATCCAGAGATCTTTCAAGTACTGATAAGCATTTGTTCATAACGTAAATATAACAATCACGTATATCATTATTACATACACTTACCACTTAAGGTAAGTGTATTAACATTCATATTGAGTATGCACACAGCCCCAAAAACATGACAAGGGAATAAGGCTAGAAACTCACATGCGTCATCTTACGTTCACCGTTAATGGTTATTCCTTTCTTTAGATGTGCGCGACTAACTGTTTAATAAACACAATATTAAATACCACTCTAGCCATGCCTAACTATGTTCTTAATTAATCTTAAGCGTCGAAGCTGGTTTTACTCCATTGATCCTTAACTGGTTAGTTAATAGTTACTCGTTAACCTTTAAAGGTATTTTTGTTTAATTCATAAAGTTTGAGGGCTTCTTAGTAATTAATCCATTTTATTCTAAGTTGAGGGACCTCTTTGTCCTTTATTAACTCTTCATTCGTCCATTAACCCTTAACGTATGGGGTCTCATTCGTTTATTGGACTAACAGATGAGCATATAACGAATGTGAGCTCATTCATTTGTCTGGTCTAACGAATGACCTCAAATGAATGTGGGTTCTATAACGAATGGGGTACTCATTTGTTACTTCATAGCGAATGAGTATTTCTTAACGAATGGGTCTTTCATTGCGAATGGACTCATTCGTTTGATCTAGCTAATGAATGAATCCCCCAACGAGCGAGGTTCATTCGTCTGGATCATCCAACGAATGGCCTAGCGAATGATCCTAACAAATGAGAACTCGTTCGTTAGTTCTCCGTAACGAATGGGCTAGGTTTCTGACATTTCGTCAGACGTCACATCAGGACATTCCCTCATTGCCGGAAAAACGGGATCTTGCCGGAAAAGCGAGATTTTCTCGTTTTTCCACCGCTTTTTGTCTCGTTCGATCCGGATCCAAGCTAGGGGGACCCCTAAGCTCGTCATTCGATCGGCTTATACCCGATTCCACCCGGATCTCGTGGTTTTAATGGTTTAGGGTGCTGGCTCGTTGTTTCGCGACTAGATCTAGAGGGTTTGGATCCGTATAAGATCATACTATCATTACCACGGATCAATTCTCGGTTTCCTTCTTGGGTTAGGCTAGAGAAAGACAGAGAGCTTAAGTGTGTGTTTTAGATGGTGTATGGAATGGCTGGAAATAAATGGATTAATGAATAATTATAGTTTATATATTATGGGTCATGGGTTTAAGCTCATGGTTTTTCTTCCTTCCTTATTAATCCAAATCTATCACCCATATTATTTATTTGCTCAACCCAATACAAGCCCAACAAATAATAATTAATATTATTATTTTATTAACCGAAACAGGAAACGGGATGTTACATCCAAGGGTCTACATCTATTCTTATACTTCTCACAAAACTATTGTTTTTTAAGTTAACCCTACCATATATATATATATATATATATATATATATATATATATATATATATATATATATAACAAGGTTATAATAAGAAGTAGATTTTTCCTAAGAAGTATAGAAAGTCTGTTTTCACTAGAGGTGGCAAATGGGTTGGGTTGGGTCGAACGAGTCATGGGTTTAAATGAGTCATGGGTCAAAACGAGTTTGGGTCAGAATGAGTTTGGGTCATAACGAGTCAACTAAAAAAGGGTTGTTTTGGTTTGGGTCGGAATAGGTTAGGGTCGGACCGGGTTTCGAGTTTTTTTTTCTATGAACGAGAATAACGGCGTAAACATTTTAGTTTTTTTAGATTTTTTGTTTTTTATTTATATTTTAAGTTATTATTTTTTTGGAAATTTTTGTTGAGGGGTTTTCTTTTAAGATCAAAATCCCTCAAAATATTCAAAAATAATAATAAAAAAATATAACTCAAAATATAAATCATAAACAATAAAAGTAAAAAACATTAAAATTTTTCCTACGTTGTCCTCGTTCCATAAAAAAAACCCATCGAGAATCGAACCGAAACCCGAAAATATCAATAAAAACGAAACAAAAAGTCAAAACCGAACCACGTCAATCGAAATCAAAAAAATCAATCAAAACGAAACTAAAAGAATACAAACCGAACAAAAACAAAACAGACAAAAACGATTCCGAAATCGACCCAAAGAAACCAAAACCAAACTCGTCTCGTGTTGGCTTGAAACCTGAACCGAACCCGTTCTAATCTAAAACATGTTTCGTGTCGAAACCTGTGTTGTACGAAAACCCGTTCTGATCCGAATCTGCCACATTTCTTTAGGACACTAACCCACATCGACCCAGTTTTTGAATTTGTCGACCCATTTTGACCCGAAAATAAAAAGGAAGGAATTTCAAATGACTCATTTTGACCCATTTAGTTAAAACCTTTTACCCAAACCACCTCATTTAATTTTTAAACAACTCAAATTGACACATTTGTGAGGGTTTGGGTCAAGATTGTCACCCCTAGTTTTCACTATTAGATCTAATAAAACACATCGCACAATAAACACATTGCAACTAAAATAAAACACACCGCACAATAAACACACTTTTCATATCCACTATCAGATCAATATATCTAACGTACCAGATTACTTGTTACAGTTCTTATTTTAACCTCACCCTATATATATATATAGAGAGAGAGAGAGAAGATGGAATACGCAAATGCTTATCGTACAAAACCGTACGCGACATCTGGGAGCGTCGATCTACACTTTTGATTCAGTTGCGAGTGGTTGAGGAGATCCCGTGTATTTTAAGCGAGAAGGGTAAGATTGTCTTTTGATTCGTAATCTAAATTTAGAATTTTACGTATAAACAGTTACGATCCATATTTTTAGCTTAATCAAAATCAATTTCTTATTTACGAAACAATTTGTGTACTGAAATCTATCAATTGAGCTCTCTTGAGTACACGATCCAGTTTTTCAATTGATGTCGTGATTTAGGGTTTTGAAATGGAAGACGATCGTGAATGTAAGTTTTTGCTTTGTTTTAACTAATCAACAGTAGATGTATACTGTGTTTATAATCATGGTAGTAACCTGTATGTTAGTTTCTATGAGAATCACATGATAATGGATTAGTTTAGTTAGCGAGCGTGTTACGAGCGTGTTCATAGTAGTAGTGTTTTAACATGGTTGAATTTTCTGGTGTTTATACTATGAGCGTATCATGAGTGTGTTAGTATGACTGATTATAATATTATATAATATGAACGTGTTATGAGCGTGTTAGTATGACTGATTATAATGTTACAGAATATGAGCGTGTTATGAGCGTGTTAATTTTAGGTTTGTTAAAATGGTTGATTCAATAATATGAGCGTGTTAGTATGACTAGAATATGAACGTGTTATGAGCGTGTTATTAGTGACTGATTATAATGTTGCAGAATATGAGCGTGTTGATTTTAGGTTTGTTAAATTGGTTGATTCAATAACATAAGCGTGTTATGAGCGTGTTTGGATTACTTTATTATGTTTTTTTGGTGTTAACACGTTTTGATTTGATGTTTGTGTAGATGATTCAAGTGTTTTGGTTGAAGGTCAAGGGGTTGATATCATTCCTGAAGTTGCTTCTTCTTACAGACCTATTAAAGGAATGATGTTTTCGTCAATTGATCAAGCATTTTATTTTTATAGTGAATATGCTAAAAAAGCTAGATTTGGGGTAAGCAAAGGTGGATCTTACATACATGATGGTGTAATAAAGACCAAGTATTTTACATGTTGCAAAGAAGGTCACAAGCCAGCAAAAATTTGTGATTCAAAAGATGATTATAATGAATCAAGCAAGCAATATTATAAAATAAGGAAGAGGCCAATAAATAGATGTGGCTGTAGAGAACATGTTCAGTTAAAATCTGTTGATGGTGTTATGTTTGAAGTATATATTATAGAATGGTAGCAGATTCTGATATGCAGTTTGTTCGTTCTGCGAGGAAGTTAACACATGTCCAAGAGGAAGCTATATATGAGCTGTCTAATATGAACCTGGGACCTGTTAAAGCGTTTAACCTTATGAGAACACAGTACGGTGGTTTTGAAAAAGTAGGTGCAACTAAAGATGATTGTAAGAATTTTAAACAAGGTTTGAATTGTTATATTGGAGAGTATGATGCTGAGATCATTGTTCAAAGATTGTGTGCGAAGGGAACATTTTCATCTGATTATTCTTTGGAATATGATGTCAATGATGATCGTGAGTTAATTCGTGTTTTTTGGGCTGATGAGATTTCAAAGAGTAATAATCTTGCATTTGGGGATATTATATCTTTTGATGCTACTTTTAAGACTAAAAAGTAAGTTATTGATCCATACAGTTTCAATATAATATTCAAGCATATTAGTTTTTGTGTATGAATATGTTTTTTTATGTACAGGTACAAGATGGTTTTTGTACTGATCACGGAAATTGATAACCATTGTCATAGTGTGACTGTCGGTGCTGGATTATTAGCTTCTAAAACTATTGAATCGTATACATGGTTATTGCAAATGTTACTAAAGTCGTTCGGTAGTGCACCGAAGGCTGTTGTTACTAACCAAGACCCTGCTATGAAGCAAGCTATTGCATATGTGTTTCCAAATACAAGGCATAGGTTATGTATGTGTTATATAATGAAGAAAATTGCTGACAAGGTAACCTTTAACTGTGTTTAATTTAGCTATTTTAAGCAGCTTAAATGATGAGCGTTTCACAAGCGTTTCACGGCAATATTTTTTTTGATGTTTAATATGTGATCGTTTTACGAGCGTAACTTATTTTATTCTATATTTTGGTAATGAGCGTTTCATAAGCGTTTAACATGTTTTTATCAGGTGGGAGTTGATCTATGTAACAACGAAGATTTTAAGAGTAGGCTATGTAATATTGTGTGGACAGATTCAATTAGTCCTTCTGAATTTGAGGATAAATTGAAGACGATAATGGTTGAGTTTGAGTTTGACAAGAATGTTGAGTCAAAATTTGACCCAAAACTGATCAAATGGAAGATTGGAATCTTCTCAACCTCCTCAGATATGACTAAGTATGGAACCGGGCACACCTTAGACTTCCGAGCAAGCTTTTGCTTAGCTGGGTACGATATCTTGTCTATCGGGCAGGGTTACCTTCTTGAAGTCTTCTTTAGTGGATATCCGGGCAGGGTTTGCAAATTAGTGTATTACCGGGCAAGGTTCACTAGTTTATGCAATTCCGGGCAAGGATCACTTTATCAAGCAAGTCTGTTCTTCATAGCCAAGTAAAGCTCACTCCCGAGTAAGCTTTTGGCTAACCAAGCTCATGAAGCCAAGTAATTGGAAGACCGGGCAAGGTATTCATTAATAAGTATGGTCCAAGTATGCTTGATGTCTTGATGGAATATCTTAAGAATCATCGGGCAAGGTTCAACTCAAGCAAGGAACAGTGCTACCAAGCACACTTTGCTAATAAGCTATTCACTTGCAAAGGGTTGAAGGGACCATTGAAGAACAAGGTTGCTCGTAAGGGTTTGTCGGGCAAAGTCTGGCAAAGTCAAGAAGATTGAAGTCTACCCGATGAGTATTTTACTTGGTAAAATACTCTTCAAGTAAAGTCTACCCGGAAACTAGTCCCGAGCACACTTCTATGTTACCAAGTTATAAAGGATGGCAGAGCATACTCGGAAAGACAAAATTGATGCAAAGCCTACCCGGAAGACTTGTTTTACACTTAGGATTATTTCTGAATATGTAATTTGAATATATTTTAGCATTTAGGGTTTCTAGAAGGAATGGCAGCTGTACAAAGGTGACAAACCTATAAAAAGAATAAATAGGGCACACATAGGAGAGCGGCGAAATACGATACCGAGTGAGAACATTTATTGAGAGACAGCCGTTCTTAGAATCGTACGGACATAACTTTCCTACCAAGAAACTCAAAATTGATTATCCTTTTGTATGATTAACTTTGTATGAACGGAAATCTTTTGAGTGAATCTTGAGTGTGTTAGTTACCTTTGATTATTGATAGCAACTACCCTGTTTATTATTGATTCCACCTTTAATAAACAGTAATCTTTCTAAATATAGCAACCCGTCATTAACTCCCTTGTCGACACATTTATTTGTGTGAGTTATGACATGATTTTAGTAAGATCCGGCTGAAATCGGAGACCTGACAAGTGGTATCATAGCTTGTTGCTGCTATTTTAGTAAGATTCTTGTTGCTGATTAAATATTTGAAGAAAGATGACGTAAGCAGACAACTGTTCTATTGAAAAGTGACGTCAGCAGCTCTGTTCTTTATTTTTCTTCCAGATCTACAATCGATTGGTGTTTTCTCTTCCTTATTTCAATTAAATCTTTAATCGTTATTTATAAATCTTGCTCTAATCATATCAGACACATCAGATCTGAACAACCTGTTTTCAGATCTGATTATTTTTGAAACTCTGTTTTTACAAAGAAACTGATTTTGATTCGTTCAAAAATGGCTGGATATGAGGAACAAGAAGTGTCTACTAACAAGATTCCAAGATTGTATGGACAGGAAAACTTTACCAAGTGGAAAGTACTCTTTGAAGCAGCCGTATGCTATAATGATGTGGATATGTGGAATTAAATCAAGAAGGGTCCACTGATTATGTCATGACTGATTTTGAACTGAATACCAAGCTGCTCAACTCAATGCCTAAGAAATGGTACACTGCCTGCAAATTCATCCTTCAAAAGCCCAATTTCAATGAGTTGAAGGTCGATGATGTGGTATGTTTCCTTCAGGCTGCAGAAATAGAAATGATTTTAAATGAAATGATCAAAGAAGAGAAACCATGTTTTCAAGTAACCAATGATCTCATTACACCTATGGGGAACTTGTCAACCAAAAACCAACAACAGATTCCCATCATTGAGGTACCAAATGAGCATGGTGTTGATACACCTAAGGCTTTTGTTGGTGGTAGTTCAAGCAACTCACAAAACCAGCAGAGGTTTAATATCCAGCTCTTGGAAGAACATGATTCAGCCTCAATGGCTAGTGGACATTGACCCTATGCTGGTGGTAATGGAAGTCTAGATCAGATTATCATGGTTTGCTCTCAATGTTCACTGAATCTTATAATGCTTTTGTTGCAAAGACATGGTTCATACAAGCATTGTTCAAGATGATTTGGAGCAAATTGATGCAGATGATTTGGAAGACATGGATATGAAATGGCAAGCAGCTATGTTGGCACTCAGAAGCAAAAGGCTATATAACAGCACTGGCAGATATCTTCTATCAGGACCTAATGAAAGAATTGGTTTTGATAAGTCTAAAGCCATTTGCTATAATTGCCAACAACCTGGTCACTTTTCCAGAGAATGCAACATGCCAAGAAACTTTCAGATGAATCAATACCAAAATCAACCAAGAAATCAGCAGCATCAATATCAACAGTTTCAACAGACTTCAAGGAACAACAACTTCAACAACTCAAACAACTATAACACCAACTTCAACAACTTCCAACAGCCTCCGATGAACAATAATCAACAAGTTGTGCCTCATAATCAAAACTTTCGAAGAAACAACAATCAAAACCTACAAACTTTGCCAAACAACTCTGTCCCTAGCAATCAAAATCAACCCAGAAATCAAGGAAATGTAGCTGTAACTTCACAGCATGAGGGAAATTTTGATTGGAGTAATCATGAAGAAGACATTGCAGATGACATCAAGAGGGCAAATGTGGCATTTATGGCATTGATTGAGAAAGAAGTCGGTTCATCATCTCAGGTACACTCTGCTCCTACTGATGACTTAAATGATATTATCAATGATTTGAAAACAAAAGTAGGCAAGCTGGAAAGTGAGTGTTTTATAAAACAAAGTATCATTAATGGGTATAAGTCTAGTGAGCTGATCAGTGAAGAAAAGATTAAAAGCTTGGAAGATGATTGCATGATCAGTTACAGAACTCAAACCAGATACATCACTGAGATTGATGGGCTAAAGAAGATGATTGTTGAAGAGAAGGTGCAGAACACAAAATTGCAAGTTGAGAATGAATTCCTGAAGAACTTGGTCTCTACAGGAAACATCTGTGGTATTCTAAACCAAGTAAGTGACAAAGACACATATAAAGCTATTCCACCTATATTCAACAACAATTTTATGCCCAAAGTTGACAAAGAGAAGAGGGATTCCTATCTACAACAATTCAAAGAAGTGTTTGATGATAAAAGAGAATTTGTTGATTTGTACAAACATGTTGAGGTGAATGAAGAAGGTGATTTTGTGGTGAAAGAAGAGTTGAAAGAAGAAAAATCAATTGGAGTACAAGTCTCTGAAGATGACTTTGACTCTGTTGATTTGAATCAAGATGATTTAAGTGATTTAAGTGATCAAGTCACTGATGAGGAAATCAAAATTGCTAAAAGAGGAAGAAGATACAAGAAACCAGAGTCAATTGACAAGCTTCCTATGTATCCACCTGTAACATCAAAAATGAAGAAACAAAATGATAAAATGAAAAGAGAACATGTTTCTTTTGACGTTTGAGAAAGAAAAAAGGTAAGCTACAATGCAGAAAGGCCTCCAAACAAGGCTGTTTTAGAAAGGATAAAGCAAAACAAAAAGAAGAGAGTAACTGAAGAAGTTGATGCAGAAAATTTTATCCCTGTTTATCCAATCTTTTCCAGTCATGAAGTACTTGATGTTGGAGAAGTGGAAACCATGGAAGAATATGAGAGAAGACAGTCAAGGCATAGAGAAATCAGTGATGAGGAACCTATGATTATGGAGAAAATTGTCTTTGTTAAAATCAAAGTTGAAAGACAAGACATCAAAATTGAGAAGTTTGTTCCCTTCTCTATTGATTTTGATATTCTGAAGTTTCAGAAGACTCTTGGAGTCAAGTCACCTAAACCAAGTGAAAGATTCAAGAAACCAAAAGAACATGAGACATTCAAAGGAAAGGTTTGGTGCAAAAAGTGTGATGAATATGGTCACCACACAGATTCATGTAATGAAAGATTCAAATTCAAACCCTTTCATGTCCCAGATGAAACAAAGTATGGCCAAGACTTTGTTCAGTACAAGGAAAAGTATGATGCTTACCTGGGAAAAGGAAAGATGTGTGGAAATGAACCATGAACAAAGATGAATTGACATCAGCAAAGGAGACAAGAAATGAAAAGAACACTGATATCAAAACAAAGAAACAAGTGACTAAATCAGTAAGAAGAAGTATGTCTCCTAAGAAGCATGAGAAAGCTGTCAAGAAGAATTATCAGTCTTTGAGAATCAAACAAGACACTCAATCAGTCAAGTCTGATGAATCTCAAGGTTCACCTAGTAATGAAAAGACCAGAAGCAAAGGTGTCTCTTCAAGAAAGAAATCATCTGAATTGACAGGTGATGAGAAGTTCTTATTAAAGCATGGATATGAAGCACAAGGTTTTCTTTGGAAACCCAAGATGCAAACAAAAATTGAAAAAACTGGTGATGTGAAAGACTATTCTGACTAGAAGGAGTATGTTGTGCAAGAAGCTACAAAAACAGATGATGAAGCATGAACACCACATCATTTGTGAAAACTCCAAGAGAGTGTGGATATGAAACAGATAACTCAGACAACCTTGAGTTGACTCATGAACATCCTGAACCAACAACACTCACTTCTAGTGCAGCCACTGAAATTGAAACTGATGAGTTGCAAATTGAAATCACTTACACTTCATCACCTAACTAATCAAACTTTTCTGTTGTGCAGGAACAATCCACTCCACTAAATGACATATGGTACATGGATAGTGGATATTCTAGGCACATGACTTGTGACAAGAGGTCACTAGTTAATTATGAAGAAAAGTTTGAAGGTCCTGTGGCATTTGGAAGTAATGAAAATGGTGGAAAGATTGTTGGGAAAGGAATTTTAACAAATGGAAAAGTTTAATTTGATAATGTGTTTCATGTTGAAGGTTTACAATACAATCTGCTAAGCATATCACAAATGTGTGATAAGGGATACAAAGTTGGTTTTGATGACTCACACTGTTTCAATATAAAGGAAGCTGTTTCAAGGGGTGGTAAATGTTTTGTTTCCAAAGCCACTGAAAATGAGTCAAAATTGTGGCACAGGAAACTATTTCATGTGAATCTGAAGAATATTAACAAACTTGTTAAGGGTGAGCATGTCATTGGCTTACCTACAAGAGAGTTCAAACTGGAAGAACATTGTAGTTCATGCCAAAGGGGCAAACAGCACAAGTCAACTCATAAGTCAAAGCTCATCAACTCAATTGATCAAGTACTTGAATTACTTCACATGGATTTTTGGTCCTGTGAGTGTACCAAGTATAGGGAAGAAAAGATATTGTCTTGTGATCATTGATGATTATTCAAGACATACTGGGTTTATTTCCTGAGTACAAAGGATGAGACTGCAGAGTTACTTAAGGGTTGTGTGACAATGATTGAGAACAAACTGAACAAGAAAGTTAAAACAATGAGAAGTGACAGTGGTACAGAGTTCAAAAATGGAGTTATGGAAGAACTTTGCACAGAAAAGGGAATATTTCAACAATTCACAGCTCATAGAACTCCTGAACAAAATGGTGTTGCTGAAAGAAGAACATAACACTTATTGAAGCTGCAAGAACCATGATAGCAGATGCAAATTTATCTGTCAGGTCCCCGATTTCAGCTGGATCTTACTCAAATCATGTCATAACTCACACAAATAAATGTGCCGACAAGAGAGTTAATGACGGGTTGCTATATTTAGAAAGATTACTATTTGTTAAAGGCGGAATCAATAACAAACATGGTAGTTGCAATTAATAATCAAAGTTAGAAAACACAAACAAGATTCACTCAAAAGTTTTCCATTTATATAATATTCATCATACAAAAGGTAATCGATTTAGGGTTTCTTTTAGGAAGAACGGCAGTAGCTCAATAAAGATTATCGTATTCGGCTGCCTATTTTTCCGTGTTGTGTCTCTCTCTTCAGATGTGCCCTAATTATTCCTTTTATAGGCTTTACACCCTTGGACAGTTGTCATTCCTTCTAGAAACCCTAAATGATAATACATATTCAAGTTACATATTCAGAAATAATCCTAAGTGTAAAACAAGTCTTCCGGGTAGGCTTTGCATCAATCTTGTCTTTCCGAGTATGCTCTGCCATCCTTTAGGACTTGGTTATATAGAAGTGTGCTCGGGATCAGTTTTCGGGCAGACTTTACTTGAAGAGTATTTTACCAAGTAAAATACTCAACGGGTAGACTTCAATCTTCTTGACTTTGCCAGACTTTGCCCGACAAACCCTTACGAGCAACCTTGTTCTTTAATAGTCCCTTCAACCCTTTGCTAGAGAATAGCTTATTAGCAAAGTGTGCTTGGTAGCACTGTTCCTTGCTTGAGTTGAACCTTGCCCGATGATACTTGAGATATATCATTAAATCATCAAGCCTACTTGGACCATACTTATTAATGAATACCTTACCCGGTCTTCCAATTACCTGGCTTCATGAGCTTGGTTAGCCTAAAGCTTACTCGGAAGTGAACTTTACTTGGCAATGAAGAACAAAGTTGCTTGATACAGTGCACCATGCCCGGACTTGCATAAACTAGTGAACCTTGCCCGGTAATACACTAATTTGCAAACCCTGCTCGGATTTCCACTAAAGAAGACTTCAAGAAGATAACCCTACCCGATAGACAAAATATCGTACCCGGCTAAGTAAAAGCTTGCTCGGAAGTCTAAGGTGTGCCCGGATCCATACTTAGCAAATTCTGAGGAGGTTGAGAAGATTCCAATCTTCCATATTTTCCATAGAACAAGTCTTTAACTTAACAATCTCCCCCTTAGGTGAATTTCTTGACTCAACAATCTCCCCCTAGATTGGAACACCTCAGCTGCCCCAAAACACATCTATAGTTACTTACACAGAATTAAATACACATCAAATTAAAGTCAAAGTTACATAATCAAATTACATAAACAGTTACATATTCAAAAGCTGTCAAACGACATTACAAATCAAATCCTACTCTATGAATCTTGTCTTCTTCTTTCATTGTAGGCAGCTTGTCTTCTGTTTGTTATCACTGATGCAGCTCTCATTTTAAATATATCAAGGGCTCGGTAATGAGTATGACCTTCTGGTATGACTAAGTCCCTTATATCCATTAGATCTTCATTATACAAGCAATTCAAGTCTTCATCCTTCTTGATTATCCCCGGTACTTTTTCATCAGAGTTTTTCAGCAAGTAATGGTCAACATTTTCTTTGTATTCAACTTCAGTAATGATGCCATTTCTTTGGACTGTGTAGTTGGGGCGTGCCATTCTTCTTCCAAGGCTTAAGCATGCATTCAAGTTTGACACTGGATTTCTGTCTCTGATATTCATTTGGTAGTACAGTTCAGCTTTGTCAATTTTCAATAACTTCTCTGACCTTTTCGATCTGTGAAGTTGAATCATTCTCCAACTTCTATTTTCTTTTAAGAACCGGAATCCCTGGTCAGCTTCTTTCTTCAAAAACTTTGAGAGATCATTCATTTGCCTACCTGCCATCTTGTTTATGTCTCTATAATCATACAGGTCAAGTGTGGCCATTCTTTCTAGTTGTTCTTGAGTATACTCACAAAAGTCACTTCTCACAACTATCTCTCTTAGCTTTCTGCTTTCCATAATCACTCTTAAGCATTCAGATACAGAATCGTAGTAAAGTTCTCTGGGGAAGATCCACATCTGATTGTGGTCTTGATGTTCTTTGTAGTGCAGACCTACTTGATTCACCTCTTCCACCTTCACCTCTTCCACCTTGAGGATGTCTTCTTGAAATTGGAGGCCTAAATGGAATAGACTTCATGGGTTTTCTCGGCCCCAGATTGAAAGTTTTGATGTATATTGCCTCTACCATCTCAGGCGGAAGGTTAGCTAGTTCAACTACATCTTGTCCAGCTAGTTCTTTAAGATTGAGCAACATTTTTGCCAAACCAGGTCTGTTTGACGACCAGCAGGTACAAATTTTCCATCCACAAAGCTTCTAGTATATTCTCCTTCCCTTAGAGCTTTCTCCCAAACGGCCTTTTGAATGTAGAAAAGATTTTTCAAATCTTCCTTTTCTAATGCATCAAAAGTGGCTTCATCCATTCCCCTTTGGTTTATCATTATCCTCCTTAGAATATTTATCATTTCTTCATTCTCCCAAAGAACAATTAGTTCATCTTCAGGATCAGGCTTATCTTCTTGAGGAGTTGGGGTTTCAACAACAGGTACTTCCTTTGACATTTCCTTTTCACTCTGAATCTTCTGTTTCTCCCTCAGAGTCATTATCTTTCTTTACTTTACTGGTGGATCAACAAATGTTTCAGATTGTTTAGCAGAGCTCTCAGTTTGGACCCTCTTCAGTTTTTCTTTTCTTTTCAGTTTGTTGTATTGGTCCAACACTGATTCTCTAGATAGGTTCTCAACTATTTCAGGCTTCAAACCTTTCTCCAGCAGGTATCCACACATCCCTTTTCTTTTAAAGTTTCCAACTTTTCAATCTTCTCATTCTCCTTTACACATTTCTCAATCACCTTTTCTCTTTCACAGTTGTAAAGGTCTTGGAGTTTATCATGATTGAAATGGCTCAAATCTTTTTCAGAGTATCCATGCTTTCTCAGATATTCTTTGTGTTTCTGAGCTCTTTATTCTTTTGTTGCATGGCTCTTTTGATCTTTTCATTTTCTTCCTCAAGCCTCTGATTCAGCTCACTATCATTCATATGAGCCACACTTTCAAAGTTCACACCTAGTGCCCTTAGCTTCTTAATCAAAGGATTGTTCATTTTAGAATTCAAAAAACTCTGCTCAATGTTTACTCTCTGCTCATCAGTCATTACTACTTGTGGAGTCTCAACATTTGCAGTCTTGGCACTCTTTCCTTGATCATCATCTGGATTATCATCATCATCCGAATCCTCAGATTCATCCTCCTCTTCAGTTAAGTCATTTACAGCATCAATCTTGGGTTCATCAGAGGGTGGATTCTCTGTATTTGGTTCAGTTCTAATGGGCACATCAGGAACATTTGGAACACCTGGAATTCTTTGACCTGGTTGCAGTGTCTGTAGTGGAATTGCCCTGATTGGACTAGCATCCTCATCTGGAGTTTCAACAAAGTACTTGTTCTTGTCATCCCATCTTCCTTTCTTTGCAGACTCAGTACCTTCAGCTGGCATAAATGTTTCCGGTCTATCCCTTTTTCTTGAGTATTTCTTTCCATACTTGGGATCATCCACATACTCCCATTCATCAGGATTTTGTCTAATGTCATCTTTAATCTGTTGAGCCCATTTCTTTGCAGCCATTGAGGCCATAGACTCACCAATTTCCTCTTCAACCATCATATCAGTATTCAGATTGATTGGTTCAGCAGTTTCTGTTGATTTACTTTGAGATTGAAACATGCTAACCACTATAGCTAGAGAGTTTTCTACTCCCTCATCTCTTTTTAACATAATCAAGGCCTCAATCACCTCTTGATCAACCACTTCTTGAATAACTTCTTTTGCAAACTTGGCTTGGTTAATCAAGGTTTCCTGCTCTGCCAACTCTACAGGGTCCATGGTTTGGGCCAGTTTCTATATGTCCCTTGTTTCTCTTAAAATATTTTCTTGTTCCCTTAAAGCAGCAGCAGCAGCTTCAGCAGCTTCTGTAAACAAAACATCTTTTTCTGGATAGGCCTTAACAAGCTCTTCTTCTGTGACTTTTTCTTTGCCTTTATCCATCCTTTTAGGCACTACTTCCTCCTCATCATCAGATTGTCTATAATCATCAATCTCCTTCTAAAGTGCTTCTAATTCAAGGTCATACTCTACCCTCTTGGAGCTTTCAGGTTGTTCACCTTCAGTAATGATTGGCTCCTCAGTAGCAGTCATCCCTTGAATAATTTCATCAGATTGAGTTTCTTTCAGCACATCAGTGACCATATCAGTGGTAGTCACTATTTCTTCATCATTTATCTTTTCACTCTCATCCATTGTCTCAGCATTCTCTTCAACATCCTCTTTATCTCTTTCCACATTCACTATTTCATCATTGTAATCATAATCTTGTTCTCTAATATCTGATCTATCACCTTCATACTCATCATCTTCAGCTCTCCTCTCCTCACTACTCTCCTCTCTATCATCATATGCATTCATAATTAGTTTCAAACTATCTACAATCTCTACACCTGTTCCAGTTACAGTTTCAACATTCACACCAGAGTCAGTTGGTATTATTTCATTCTCCCCCTATTTTGGGGCAGCTAAGGTCTTCTCAACCTCCTGCGCCAAGGATTCAATTCTCATTTTAGCTTGTACCAACTTCTCAAGCAACATAACATTCTCCATTGTCACCTCCTCATTCCTTCTCTTCAGATCAGCATTTTCTTTTAACAAGGTTAATAAATCTGTGTCAGTGGGTGGTGTTGTAGGTGGTGATGTAGAAAATTGTTCATATTGTGGGGTTGTGGTGTGGGTTTGGAAAATGGATTGTGGTGGTGATTGTGTATAGGTGGGCTTGGAATAAATGGATCATAATGAATTGGGCTAGATGTTGGTGGTGTTTGTGTATGAGGTGGGGATTTATGTGTTGATGTATCAGGTTGGCTTATAGTTAGGGTTTGGGGTGGGGATTAAGTGGTTTGATGTGGTGGAGTTTGTGGTGGTGAGGGTATAATGGGTTAATCAATGTGTGGTGGTGATTGTGGTGGTGGAGGTGGAATAGGTTGTTCTTGTTCCTCAAGTTGCTCCCCCTGATCAGGTGTATCAACATTCATAGCTACTCCTGCTCCTCCTCCATCTCCATCATCAATATTATCATCTCCATTATCATAACCATTATCATCATCCTCATCATTATCTATCCCCCCTTCCTCCTCTGAGCTCATCTCAGGCACTGGCATCACATTCAAGTCATGGTCCAACAACCATGGCTAGATCTCAAACGGAATGTTTGAGTCAAATCTATTGGCCACACCCGGATTTCTGATTCTTTTGTAAGTGTCAGGATTCTGTAGTAGGTGTGTAATGCCAATAGTGGGTAGATTTTGTAATTCACTGTTGAAGATTATCTGTAGGAATCTTGGGTACTGCAGAAATCTATCTACCTCAGCCTTCTTCAAGTTGGATACCAATCCATCAAAAATCATTTTTGAGAAATTGAATGGCAAATCATATATAATCCCCACAGTGGCATTTTCTAGATCACGACTCATCAGAGTTGATGATCCTTTTCGTGGAGCAAATCCCTGTATCACATGGTGAATGAGAAATCTATACAACATAGGGAACATTCCCTTTTGAAATTTTCCATCATGGACTGTTCCCTGATAACCCATCGTCTCTTCAAATATTTTCATCAGGTGTGCTGTATTGAAGTTTATTAGATTATGGTCATCATCATTCAATCGCAAGCATCTTCTTATCAATCTTTCAGTTATGTGTATTTCTTGTCTTGCAACAGTTGCTTCAATTCTCCTTCCATTGATGTCTTCAACCAGTTCTGCAGATCTCCAGAAATCCAGTGAATGATTTCTGTAGATGACAGGACATTCCGTGAAAGCAAAGCTGACATTCGATCGAGCCATCCACGTAATCATTCTCGCCACTGGCTCGTTGTTAGGTGTGACTTGCAAAAGTGCACACATGTTATGCTTCTTTTCAAAGAAGTACTTGGGCTGTTCTTCTGACATATCTGAACAACACAATCAAACATCTTCAAAGTGAAATTAGTCATAAAGTTCAGTACTTTAAGTAATTTCAAGGTTTAAAATGAAGAAGAAAGAAAGAAAAATCATCAAGAACCTGTTCTTCGACAAGTTTATAACCTAAACACATAAACAAAATATTAGTAATCAAATCCCATAATAGTCTAATCGTGATCGGAAAACACATTATTAATGCTTACCGAGGCGGAATTAGAGGGCTGATTCAAATTAGGGTTTGGATTAATAATGAATGCGATAGGTTGGTTTGGGTTTCTTTGCGAGTAAGCAGTTGCAGTGGAATGAGAGAGAGGGAAATGTAATGTTGAAAATTTTGCCTAACTCCCTCTTATATACTTTTTGAAAGTGGGTTTTAAATGCTTTTTGTCATTTTGTGAATTATTAGCTGTCAAATAGTAACATTATCCACTTGATATTTTAAAACATATAACTCTTTATCATTTTAGGCTTAGCAAACCTTACTCGGAAAAGTAAACCTTTGCAAAGTCTACTCGGTATACTTCCACTTACACAAAGCTTACCCGATAAAATATTAAACCTTGCTTGATAACATTTTCTTTTAATCTTATAAGGTTTACCCGATTCCTTGTTACTCACAAACATTGCTTGGTCAAGCTAGATAATTTAAAGTCAGGACACTATGAAGAAAGCTTACCCGAAATACCAGATCTCTTGAGAACTTAATCACAAGACAAATAATCAAGTATAAAATATCAAATAAGCATTCTTGCTAAGAATCAATTAAGATACCCAAATGAATTTCTCAAATATAAATCAAGTAACTCAATCTAGCATAAACCCTATCAAAATCAGAAACACATTCAATCAAACACACTTTGATGAATAGTGTGCCCGAGCAACCTTCATGAGATAGTATGCCCAAACAACCTTCTTTACAAAGTATACCCGAATAACTTTCATAGAGTATAAAGTGTTCCCGAAATGATATCTTGCAGACAGTGTACTCGGAAAGTCAAATTTTGAAATTACCAAGTATATTGAGGGAACAATAGTGTACCCGGGATATAAAGTGTGCCCGGAAGACAAAGTCTGCCCGAAAACACCTGTAATTTCAAAGCAATCATAATCACAAGTAATACATAGCATGCTCGGAATGAAATTAAATATAAAACACCTAAGTGTACTATAGTCTAAAATTTCAAAGAGCTTGCCCGACAATCCTATGTTTGCACTAAGCTTCCTAGGATTAACATATTCACCTATCAGGTATGCTTGGGAACTAAACTAAACTGGATAGTCTACCCGAGAAAATTAAAATCATGAAATCATACCTGAAAAAGACAAACTTAGATAAAAGTACCTAAGTGTGCCCGGAAAGGTTATAAAGCATCAAACCTTACCCGAAAATAAATATTCAACCTATTAAAGGCAAAATGCAACACTGTTTGACTTAAACCACTTGCTACTTGTCAGAGACCTTTCTAAGTTATGTATCATTACATATCATAGTTTAAGAGCAAATGGTGCATTTAGAGATCAAATTTCAGTTATGTTTCAATTCAAAACAATTTCTTTTGTAAACTGAAAAGATCTCAGGAATGGGATCATATTGACTAAGTAGCTTTCTCAATACTTCATTCTCAGCATTATTATGACTACAAAGACAGGTCAACAGCAGGTCTAGACTTAACATGATTTTCATTTCTTTGGTGATATGGTTAATTTCAATTAATTTTGTAGAAAATTCAATGGATAACACATATTGTTTTCTGATGCTCCTTATCCTCAAGGCTTATTTGGCTTTCTTCAGATCACCCCATTTTGACTTTGACCCCCTGGTTTTGGTTTAAAACTTTTAATAACAGAACATATTTTTGAAAATTTATAAGATATTTCTTTTCAATGCTACAAACATATGTGAGGTTGAACGTTGGACTTACATGCCACGCAAATCGGACTTACAGGCCTTTTATTCAGGATGTTTAAAGGACTTATTTGATTGCCTCCACCCTTGTAGTTCTAGAATTAACCCTCATGTTTGTATTTTCTTAGTAAAAATTTGTGAACATGTATCAACTTTTGGTTGAAAAAATATTTGAAATTAAAATAGTTCACAGTTGTTCTTTGTCATTCTTTTAAAGGATGTTTCATTTTGGGTAACCAAAGACCAACAGGCCTGTGTATGACTGGATAATCACTTTTCTACCTATCATTTGAAAAGATTTATCTAGGAAAATGCATAGACAACAATGTAACTCCACATAAATCTTAGCATATTCTTTATGTTTATATCACCTTAGATTTTACATATCATGAGAAAGCAACCGTACATGTCAATGACTCTACTATGAAACCTTTTAGCCTAATAAATCCATATGATTGACTAAGCAGTCAATGTACTATCAGTTCCCAATATATTCAGTTTAATATTCAATCACCCCAATGTCTCTTAATTGGTAGGTAAATGGCTATTCTGTTTGACCAAAAGTAGTCAACAGGACCAAACATACATTGTGAATATATGTCCTTTCAAAGTCAGAGCTATTGACATAGTTTTAAGTGAAGGAATAGAAAACAAGTTATAATTGCCCCAAATGCTTTCAGTTTTCTGGTTAATGGCTATCCTTTTAATCTTTTCAGATTGCAGGACCAAACATACACAAGTGTATGTCCTTCCAACTGGGCAAATGACATAATTTTCAGCAAAGATAACTACCTGAGACTTTTCATTGAAAAATCCTTCTTTTAAGCTTCTTTAAAGCTTGAACTGAATAGTATTATCATGTCTCTACACCATTAACAACTTGCTCATGTTTTGATCAAAATTTGTGATTATGCACAAAATTCATTTGAAAATTCATTTGAAACTTTTAAATTTGACATAAAGACATATTTTGACACAAACAGTTGTAACATATCCAAATCTTAATCATTCTTAACATCATAAGAACAAGCAGACATTTCTAACATTCATAGTCTATCCTATCCTAATAACATTAAGATGATCAGATAACACACATGTACAAGCAATCATAATCAAGTGATTACTCAAGACATCAGATAAGCATTTAATCAGTTTAATCAATCCAACCTACTTATCATAATGTCAAAATAGTTAACTGACCAACAATCATTAGCATCAATGACACATACATAGCACAGATAATCAGGTAAGCACAAAATAGTTAACAGTAAACAAGTAACACATTTATAACATATTCATTCAACATATTCTTTCAACATATTCATTCAACATTCAAAGTATGTGATCTCAATTAAGAATAGTTAATTAGCATATTGAGACACACACTAAGTACACATCCTTAATCAGACCTCATCTGAGTTGATCATACCCAGAGCTTTCAGAAGAAAGTTGAATCTGGTTCTGTCAAGTGGCTTGGTGAATAGGTCAGCCAAGTTGTCACTTGTGTCAACTCTCTGCATTTCAATAAAACCTTTTTCATTACAGTCTCTAATAAAGTGATGTCTGATTTCAATGTGCTTAGTCTTTGAGTGTTGGACTGGATTCTTTACAGTAAAGTATGCAGCAGTATTATCAATGAAAATAGGGGTATTCAGAAAATTCAAACCATAATCCAGCATCTGGTTCTGAATCCATAGAACTTGTGCACAGCAGGCAGATGCAGCAACATATTCAGCTTCTGCAGTTGAGATTGAGACAGTTGTTTGCATCTTGCATTGCCATGACACTAGCCTTTCTCCCAAGAATTGACATCCTCCTGAGGTTGACTTCCTGCTCATGTTGCAGCCATCATAATCATTGTTTGTGTAGGCAGTTAGATCAAATGACTGATTCTTTGGATACCAAATCCCTAAATCTGGTCTTCCCTTCAAATATCTGAATATTCTTTTAACAGCATTCATGTGGAAGACTTTTGGACTTGATTGGAATCTTGCACAGACACACAAAGCAAACATAATGTCAGGTCTTGTAGCAGTCAGGTACATTAAAGATCCAATTTTCGCTCTGTATTCATGTTCATCCACAGGCTCCCCCTTTTCATCTGCAATCATCTTTTCTTTGGTGTCCATTGGAGTTGAAGCAGTTTTGTATTCATAATAGTTGAACTTGTTCAAGATGTCCTGCACATATTTAGTTTGGTGAATGAAGATCCCCTCATCTTTTTACTGAACTTGCAGTTCCAAAAAAAAGTTCATTTCTCCCACATAGCTCATGCTATATTTGGATTTCATCACCCCTTCAAACTCCAAACACATTTTTTCATTGGTTGAACCAAAGATGATATCATCAACATAGACTTGTAACAGCAGCAAGTCTGATCCCTTTATTTTATAGAAGAGTGTCTTGTCAATGGCTCCCCTCTGAAAACCATTTTCAATAAGATGATTTGACAGCTCATCATACCATGCTCTAGGAGCCTAATGCAATCCACAAAGGGCTTTGTTTAGCTTATACACCCTGTTTGGATACATAGGATCCTCAAAACCTGGAGGTTGAGAAACATACACCTCTTCATCAATCTTTCCATTTAGAAATGCAGACTTTTCATCAAGCTGGAATACTCTAATGTTCTTTGAAGCAGCATATGCAAGAAAAATCATGATAGCTTCAAGTCTTGCAACAGGAGCAAAAACTTCCTTAAAGTCTATTCCTTCCTCTTGAAGGCATCCCAGTGCCACAATCCTAGCTTTATTCTTAATAACCAAACCCCTCTCATCCCTTTTGTTTCTGAAAACCCATTTGGTTCCTATTGCATATCTGTCAATTGGTCTATCAACAAGATCCCACACATGTAGATCTCTGAATTGTGCCAGTTCTTCTTGCATTGCTTCTACCCAACTATTGTCTTTTAGTGCTTGAGCAATGTTCTTAGGCTCTATTTGGGATAGAAAGCAGGAATAAAGACAGATGTTAGCAATTTCGACTTCTTGTGACTCTTTCATGTAAATCTCAAATGATGTTTTCAGAAGGATGATTCTTTTCCATATAAGGAGTTTGAACAATTATATCTGTAGACACAGTTGTGTCAAGATTTGACTCATTGAATTCTGGTTCTTCAATGATCAAATCAGTCTCTGCATCATGAAATTCTGGTGCTTCATCATTATGTTGTCACGAAGTAGATGCACCATTGTTTCCAATATTCAAGCTTTCAAACAAATGCTGAAATCTTGTAGTAGTTACATCTTCTTCAGTTGTTTGGTTGCTTGGATTCTCTTCAGTCTAAACCTGATCATTCTCTACTTCTTGATTGTCTTGATTAACCTCTGCATGATCATTTTCAGACCTATGATTGTTTTCTTGATCATTTTCTTGATCTTGATCAATAATATCACTTGAAGAGTTCTTCACAAAAATGTATTCTTTTTCTTTTCTAGCAACCTTTTTCCACAATTTTTCTAAGTCCAGTGGTTCCTTCCTTTTCTCTTCAAAGTCTTCAGGGTAAATCTTGAAAGACCTTATCAACTTTTCATGATCAAACAGCCAAGCTGCACCATCAACTTTGTTGAATTGATTCTCATTAAAAATGATGTTAGATGATTCTTTGACACTTAAATAGTCTTTCACATATACTCTGTATGCCTTTGAGTGTGTAGAATATCCAACAAAGAAACAATCTAGAGATTTTGTTTGAAAGTTGTTCAAATAATCCCTTGTGTTCAGAAGAAAACATTTGCATCCAAAGGGCTTGAAAAACTTGATATAAGGCTTTCTGTTGTGGAATATTTCATATAGAGTTTTGTTATGCCTTTTGTTGACAAGCACCCTGTTCTGAACATAGCAGGCTGTATTTATGGCTTCAGCCCAAAAAGTAAGAGGCAAGTTAGCATCTGCTAACATGGTTCTTGCAGCTTCAATTAAAGTTTTATTTCTTCTTTCTGCAACACCATTTTGTTCTGGAGTTCTAGGAGCTGAGAATTGTTGAAGTATTCCCTTTTCTGCACAAAATTCTTGCATAACTCCATTCTTGACCTCAGTACCATTGTCACTTCTCATCATTTTAACCTTCTTATTCAATTTGTTTTCAATCATTGTTACACATCCCTTAATTAACTCTGCAGTCTCATCTTTGGTACTTAGGAAATAAACCCAAGTATATCTTGAATAGTCATCAATGAGCACTAGACATTATCTTTTCTTTCCTATACTTGGCACACTCACAGGACCAAAAAGATCCATGTGAAGTAATTCAAGTATTTTATCAATTGAATTGATGAGCTTTGACTTATGAGAATATTTGTGTTGTTTTCCTTTCTGACATGAATTACAATGATCTTCCAATTTGAGTTCTCTTGTAGGTAATCCAATCACATGCTCACCTTTCGCAAGTCTGGTCATGTTCTTCAAGTTCACATGACACGGTTTCCTATGCCACAATTTTGACTCATTTTCAGTGGCTTTGGAGACAAAACAAGTACCACCTCTTGAAACAGCTTCTTTCATGTTGAGCTCATATAGGTTGCCATTTCTAGGTGCCATCATCATAATCATTTCAGGTGGAATCACAAACTCAGGTTATAAGATGAAACAGTGAGAATCATCAAAACTGACTTTGTAACCCTTATCACACATTTGTGATATGCTCAGTAGATTATACTGAAGACCTTCAACATGAAATACATTATCAAATGAGACTTTTCCATTTGTTAAGATTCCTTTCCCCGCAATTTTCCACCATTTTCATCACTTCCAAATGCTACAGGACCTTCATACTTTTCTTCATAATTTACAAGTGATCTTTTGTCACAAGTCATGTGCCTAGAACAACCACTATCCATATAGCATATGTCATTTAGTGGAGTGGACTGTTCCTGAGATGATGAACCAACTTCTTTTTCAATCAAGGCCATGAAAGCCACATTTGCCCTCTTGATGTCATCTGCAATGTCTTCTTCATGATTACTCCAGTCAAAGTTACCCTCATGCTATGATGTTACAGCCACATTCCCTTGATTTCTTGGTTGACTTTGGTTGGATGGAACTGAATTGTTTGGAAAAGTTTGATTATTCTGATAGTTGTTCCTTTGAAATCCTTGATTATGTGGCACAACTTGTTGATTATTGTTCATTGGAGGCTGTTGGAAGTTGTTGAAGTTGGGGTTATAGTTGTTGGAGTTGTTGTTATTGAAGTTGTTCCTTGGCTGAGTCTGTTGTTGAAACTAATGCTGCTGGTTTCTTGGTTGGTTTTGAAATTGGTTCACTTGATAGTTCCTTGGCATGTTGCATTTTCTAGCAAAATGACATGGCTGTTGGCAGTTGTAACATATGGCCCTTGACTTGTCAAACCCAATCCTTTCATTTGGCCCTGATAGTTGTGATCTACCAGTTCTGTTATACAGCCTCTTGCTTCTGAGTGCCAACATAGCAGCTTGCCATTTCAAATCCATGTCCTCCAAATCATCTGCATCAATTTGCTCCAAATCATCTTGAACAATGCTTGTATGAACCATGTTCTTTGCAACAAAAGCATTATAAGATTCAGTGAACATTGAGAATAAACCATGAAAGTCTGATCCATGATTTCCATTTCCACCAACAAAAGGTGTATGTCCACTAGCCATTGAGGCTGAATCATGTTCTTCTAGGAGTTGGACATTAAACCTTTGCTGATTTTGTGAGTTGCTTGAACTACCACCAACAAAAGCCTTAGGTGTATCAACACCATGCTCATTTGGTTCTTCAATGATGAGAATCTGTTGTTAGTTTTTGGTTGACAAGTTTCCCATAGGTGCTGTAACACCCCGTAACCGCAGCGGAAACGTAAACGGGATGCAACAGACACCTCTGATATCAACCACATTGTTTATAAAGAAAACTGAATACATTAATATACTTCAAATTACATTATCTCATGTTTCAATACCGTCTAGATGATACACACATCATACAATACGGTACATAATTCTATTTAATATAATGTGTCATAACATCCCGCACACAAATCTTACACACATCAAGCACTTAGCACGTAAGCGAAAACTTCATCTTAATCGTACCTGAAAAGCATGTGAGAAAACGGGTCAACTACGAATAGTTGGTGAGTTTCACAATTTGAGTAAACCATGATAAATCAATATCATAATATAATATTATCGATGTAATTATGCTGAGCCCACAGGTGAAACCTCTGACTATCCACACACAACCCCGTGGCATACTCCGCCCACGGACCTGCCCCAAACCGCTATGTCTAACATTACATAGCAAAATAAATAACAACAAAATAGACATGTGCAACTGGCTGGGAAACATCAGCAAATCCATGCCGGACCAGTTGGGTTTGTCAGACCAATAGTACTATTCACACTCTACCCCGGCTTTCAGCTAATCACTCGTGTTGCGGGGCCTTACAATGTTAGCAACTCAGACAATTACCATCTTAGTACATTTCCGTACGATTCCCATACAATAAAATATATATAAATCCGCGCAAATCCATGCGTTCAGTATGTACTTAAACATTTCAATAGTAACATGCTTTCCGCCCCGGGAAAATATTTAAAAACAATTCAGAAAAAGGGGCTCGTGAAACTCACCTTAGCACATGCAAGAAGGTAACAACAGTCATTATTAGTTAACACGTCCAATCTGTAATATGATCCCTACGATCGTTATTATACAATTATTGTTTATATAATCTTTAACCGTGTTAACCGGTACATCTGGGGACACTGTTAACCCAGTACTGTACCCGTTCCGGGGGCAATGTTAACCCAGAAACAATTCTAGGGACATCTGGGGACACTGTTAACCCAGTACTGTACCCGTTCCGGGGGCAATGTTAACCCAGAAACACTTCTCCGGACTCAGATTGTGATATCGTTTAGAGTTCACTAGTCAAAATTACTATATTCGTTTTTCCCGTTTTGCGTGCCTAGCACGGTTATCCGTTTTTACGTTTCAAAAATGAGTTTGGTCACACACGACCCGAAAATAGTTGTTGACTGAGAATTTAATTAAAGTTGTGAAATTAGAGCTCGGTTTAGACGCCCCGATTGGCCGCGGGACCCGTTTCCGTCTTTAGTGCACCGGAAACTGTTTTATCGGCTAAAATTACCCAAATCATCCGAATTATTTTCGGATGATTTATTTTTATTTGTTCAACTCAGTTATATGAAAATAGTTCCTTTTTAGGGTTTTTATACACCGGTCAGCTCGTTTAGGCGAACTTTACCGGTTTACGCGTTTTAAACCTTAAAAGTTTGTTTTTATTTTCTTTAGCATAAATAATTATCCGTTTAATCTCGGATCTTGAAATTTTGCACAAATCACTTTTTGACAGTGGGGAATTTTATAAAAATATTTCCAGAATTAATTTTTATATTTAAAATTTATTTATCTATTTTTAAACACCATTTAAACACTAAATATGTCGTAAATACCAAACGACCTTAGAAAGATCCCAATTTTTTCCTGGATGACCCCTGCCATCCACATAGTCCCCTGTAATTTTTTCAGAACCAAAATCTTTTTTTACATGCCATTTTCACTAAAACCGAGCTAGAAAACCCTAGAACTCGTTTAACCGAAAAGCCTACTTAGACTTCTCCAACGGACCTAAAATTTTGTGTGTAACTTTTACATGTTATAAACATCTTATCTGGAATTTTCCAGAATTTTTCATGATGTTTAACTATTTTTCACCATTTTAGCCAAAACCGAGCATTAAATTCACCAAATATTCATCCTTTGTCCAAAAATTACCAAATTTTCACAGATCTCATATTTCCATGTGTAGATCATCTCTGTGAAATTTCGTAGCCTAACTCTAAATATACCACAATCTGTCCAAAAACTCATACTTTTATAAAAACCGAATATACCTTTCGATCTCCGCCACTACAAGCTACAAACTCGTTTTTCCGCCTTATCTACCACTAAATACAGAACCTACTACCAACATACCACAATACCAAGCAAGTTACACTCACAATCAAGCCTCTTACACTATAGTTTCGGTTATTGTTTCGAAACTAAAGTTTAAACCTTAAAAATTCGTTTTTGGTTCGTTTAACTCCTTTCTTGGACCAAGATCCCTTGTATAACCCGTATACATCACTTGATCATGCAAGAATCGGTTTTCATCTTTGAAACCTCATTTTCTTGCAAATAAACTGAAGAAACGAAGATGAACACGTAAATAACTCGATTTTTACCTTGATTTCCTTGCTACAATTCCAGGTTTTTGAGTGGAAAGGTGGAGAGAATTGATAAACATGGAGATGTTTGTTTAAAAAAATAACAAATGAATGGGGTTAGACCCCTTTGGTCCGATCGGTTAAAGGGGGGAGGTTGGGTGGGACCCACCTTTCCATTCTTGGCCACTCATTTGGATTTTGGAAATCCGGATAACGTTTTGGATAATCTGGTTCAGTTCGTTTTTCGGTTAAATGTTTAATTCGGCTTAAAACGAGGCTAAAACGGTCTTTTTCGGCTTAAAAATGAAATTTATATAAAACCGATTTAAAAACTTTAAAAACTTAAACCATGACAATTATTAACTTAAAACATCATATTATTAATAATTGCGCATCTTTTTCGGCTTGATCGTTTGTCTCTTGCTTGGTTTGGTATTAAAGGTTTCGTTTAACGTACCGACGTACCATTAAATCGAAAATTCTTTTTTCTGTGCCGTACTTTACTTATCCCGAAGCATTAATGCTTCGTAAAATCACTAAATATTATAGATATCGTCTATAATTGAACCCTCGATTCGTTCGGGTTTCAATAACTATCGATCGATTAATCGCATATTCAATACGATGAATTATATATTCACGTACAATCAATACAGTGAACCATGTATTCTCGTATAATTACTATGGTAATTCATGTACCCGACATTAAATATAACGTAACTATTGTCTACCGGTTAGGGTATACCTGGTTTCGTCGGAATCGTTACATTCTCCCCCCGTTAAGAAATTTCGTCCTCGAAATTTTACACGCCCACTATCCCCTTCCGAGAGAAAGGTGGGGGTTTCTCCCTTCAGAATTCACCCTCGCGTTACCAGGTATAATCTGGTCCTCGCTGTGAATTCCACTTAATCTTAATCAATAAAGCTTGGTGTGTCCAAACTGTTTAGTTTTCCCGTCTACTATCTCTACGGAATTATTTATGATATCAAGCATGTCTTCTATGAGTACCTCCATTACTAGTACTTTCGTTGCCTCAACGCTTAGGTACTTTTCAATCCGTATACATGGCAAGACGTCATGTATAGTACTTAGCCTCTGGAGTACTTTAATCGATAAACTAAATGACCAATCGTGGAGATAGTCTCATGAGGTCCAATATCTTAAGGAGCTATTTTCGGTTTTGCCAAACCTCATATCACCTCTCTAAGGTGATGCCTTAAAAATGCCTTGTCACCTCTTTCCAATGACAATGGCTTCCTTTGTATGTTGGCATAAATCCTTTGCCAATCTCGCGCTGCTTTCAACTTATCCTATATATTATAAATCCGATTGGTTGTTTCTCGAATCAATTCAAATCTTATGGCTTGATTGACGCCCATTTTCAATTTAACAAATTGGTGATAATTACTTCACCCATAGAAAGCTTCAAGCTCTCGATGCTTCCTTCCCCGCCTTCCAATAATGGAAGTAGGATGACTATTTCGATCTATGCGCTTCGTCCATGATTAAATCACGAAGGTCATGGAGGGTCGGGATCCAAACCCGATTTTTGAAATAGAGAATTTCGTCCACGCGCTGTTCGAAATTCTTCTCATTGCCGTAAAGTCCCTCCTTTTCCAATTGTTCCTCTTTCAACGCCTCACGTTGAGCGACTCGAATCAGGTCCGAAAGGTTCGACTGGACTATCATCCCTAGCGCTCTCACTCGCAATGGCTTAACCCGATCTTTCCTACTCAAGGCATCGGCTACGACGTTAGCCTTGCCGGGGTGATAACGGATGTCACAGTCATAATCGCTTAACAACTCGACCCATCTTCGTTGCCTCATATTCAGTTCTTTCTGATCGAATATGTGCTGCAAACTTTTATGATCGGTGAAGATGGTGCACTTCGTACCGTAGAGATAATGTCTCCAGATTTTAAGTGTGAAGATAACCGCTCCCAGTTCTAAGTCGTGAGTAGTGTAATTTTTCTCGTGTACTTTTAACTGTCGGGAAGCATAGGCTATAACCTTATTATTCTGCATCAGCACGCATCCTAACCCTCTACGCGATGCGTCACCATACGCGACAAAACCATCGTCCCCATCGGGGAGGCTTAAAATCGGCGCTTGGCAGAATTTTCGCTTTAACGTTTGAAACGCCGTTTCCTGCTCTTCTCCCCATTCATACTTTCGATCCTTTTGAGTCAGGAGAGTTAAAGGTTGGGCGATGTTGGAAAAGTTCTCTATAAATCGACGATAATATCCAGCTAAGCCTAAGAATTGGCGGATTTCCTTTCGCGATTTAGGCGCTTGCCAATTCTTAATTGCTTCAACCTTACTCGGATCAACGTGTATTCCTTGATGGTTTACAACGTGACCGAGGAATTGCACTTCTTGCAACCAGAAGTTACACTTAGAGAATTTTGCATACAACTTCTCCTGATTCAGAAGCTCTAAAATTATTCTTAAGTGTTGCTCGTGCTCTTCTTTACTTTTCGAGTAAATCAAAATATCGTTAATAAACACGATGACGAATTTGTCGAGGTAGGGTTTACAGACTCGATTCATGAGTTCCATGAACACTGCCGGCGCATTTGTTAGTCCGAAAGGCATAATTAAGAACTCGTAATGGCCGTAACGAGTCCGGAATGCGGTTTTTGGGATATCTTCTTCCTGAATTCTAACCTGATGGTATCCCGATCTAAGATCGATTTTTGAGAAATAGCTCGCACCTTGCAGCTGGTCAAACAGGTCATCAATTCGGGGAAGAGGGTACCTATTTTTGATTGTTAACTTGTTCAACTCCCTGTAATCAATGCACATACTAAGGCTCCCGTCCTTCTTTTTCACGAATAATACAGGTGCACCCCATAGGGAATGACTAGGACGTATAAATCCTTTATCCAACAATTTTTGCAACTGATTGGATAATTCTTGCATCTCGGACGGTGCAAGTCGGTAGGGTGCCTTAGCAACAGGGCCAGCTTGAGGTATTAAATCAATTCTGAATTCGACCTGTCGGGTTGGCGGTAATCCAGGAAGTTCTTCTGGGAAAACTTGTGGGAATTCGCGTACCACCGGGGTATCATCCACCCGTTTCTCCTCAGAATCTGTGGCCGTCAAGCTCGCTAGATACGCCACGCATCCCTGGCGTAAATATTTTAACACCTTGAGGTGGAATATAAATGGTATCATTGTGTCCGACTTCTCTCCTTGCACTAACACCTCTTCGTCATCCGACACCCGGATCTTGACGATTTTCTTTTCACAGTTTATTTCCACTTTGTTACGTGCTAACCAATCCATTCCCACTATCACGTCAAAACTACCTAATTCTACCGGTAATAAGTCAATCAGGAAGGATTGATCGTTCAGAATAAAAGGGCAATTCCGAACTATCTAATTAACTATCATGGTTTTACCGTTAGCGACTTCTACGGTATAAGGTTCTATGGTTTCACTAATCGGAAGGTTTGCTATCGATAGGAACTTAACGGAGACAAAACTTCTATCGGCGCCCGTATCAAATAATACAGAAGCGTAATGATCAGAGACGAAGAATGTACTTGTCACTACGCTGGGGGCCTGGCGTGCTTCGTTCGCCCCCATCACAAATGCTCGGCCTCTCACCGGATTGGACGACGATGCCTGACCCACGGTTTTCCTCCCATTTCCTCCCTGGTTCAGTTTGGGACAGTTTCTCTTGAAGTGATCTGTACTGCCGCATTCATAGCAAGTACAACTGTTTGGCATAATTTGATTTCTTTGGATGGATTGTTATTGAAGCTGTTGGGTTCGGAGTGGTTGTACACGAATGGGTTGGGGTTGCCGGTTCACATGGCTTCAATTGGTTCTACAATTGGGGCATTACGTCCATCTTTACCACACCTGTGGCCTACTATCACTCGACATTCTTCTTCCTGCCGATAACCATATTTTCCACATTTAGGGTAGGACCCTTCATGCGGTTCATGTTTTCACACCAGAACGGGTCTTAGTATAATTCTGGGTTGTAGGACATACCTACTTATTCAAAAGCCTATCTTGCACTATACCTTTATCATTTCTCTTCTTTAACACTCGACGTCTCACCTAACGTCCTTCCAGTCCGCTTCCCATAGAGTCAAATATATCAATGCTGGCTTGTGACACAACCCTTCCAAAGGTTGTATATTTTACAGGATTGACTATACTCCTTATCGATGGAGTTAGTCCCCAATATAGCGCTCACTTCGCTTAGTTTCAGGAGTAATTAGCCACGTTACCAGACATGACAATTCCTTCAAACGATTAGCGTGTTCTAAGTGATCAGCACACAACATTTCTATCTTCCATATCTCAGTTTCCAATCTCTGAACTTAATTACTCGAATAAAAGTGCTCTAGCACAAGAATTTTAAATTCTGACCATATCATCTGAGTAATAATTTTCTAACTATAATTTTGTACCATCGTGTTCCATCACGATACAACATAATCTACCAACATATCTGTAGCATATTTCACTACACAATGTTCTAGACTCTTACCAATATCCTTAACCATTTCGATCTTTTCTATCCACTCGCTAATCTATTCCTCCCTTTACCATCAGTAAACTATTAATAATTTCCTTAACACAACCAACAAACATATCCTTCATACCGGATCTAATTCATTACGACTACTATTCATGCTTAGTTTATAATTAATACTTGTAGTCATAATAGTATTCGGTGGGACATTATCACTCTTAGTAATACCACTAAGAATTGAAATATTCATATTCATGTGATTGCTCGATCCATAATTCTGCGATCACATTTGCATCAACACTAGCAGTGATCTGTGATACGACATTCGGTATCATCATCTGCTATCTTTGAGCAATCATCTGAATCATATCAATCTCCATCATTGGAGTTACTCTTTTTATGTTATTCTGCCGTACCCATCCCGTACGCAGTAATCAATACTAATCTCACCGTATAACTCGTTACCAGCTCAATCGTAACAGCGGGTACACATACACACCAAATATTATCATACATATTACACATACCAGTAACTAGTATATATGTCCCACAAATATAATAACATATGGACTTAACCTGATGTCGGTTAACGTTTAAATATGTTTCATAACCCTTGTCACCAACTGACATATAGATCTTTCTCAACAAAGATTAATGTTTAATATGCTTGATTTCAATATCCTTCTGCATGTCAGTATAACCGATACATGCTCACCGTGAGCACCAAACGATTACGTACCACGGAGTTATAATATCCGTGTCTATTTGTATATCTGGCATACACGGTATACCACCTACGAACGAACAACCAACTATGCTATAATGATTCCAACACCTCTTTGTGTATGGGTAATCATTCTATTCGAGTATACATGGGTATAGGCATCTAGCGGATGCAAGGATAACATAGGGAGTTGCAAGGTTCAAGGTAATCGCGCAACCCATGTTGCCTTCAAATATTATCAATTACTATTATGGGAAACTCTATCACTTGCTCGGTCAATGTCCTCAGGCGTTCTAGGTTCGCTAAAATCGGTAATTCTCGATCTGGAGGTGGTATGTCTCATATGTTTGAGAGTGAGAAATACACATATATATTTCTGTATATTATTTTTATCTGCTCATTTATTATCAATTTTTTTTTTTTACCTTAACGGAATAAGAATGGGTTCAAGTACAGGTCCGTCCGTACGTGAGGGTCGGCGGTTCGGGTGAACATAGGGGGTTATTAGAATATACGGTACCAGTGTTAGTAGGGTAAGGGATTTATCAATTTTGGTTGGGAGTGACGGTTACTAGATATTTCTGGTTAATGTCAAACGGGAGATCTAACTTGGTACTATCATAACTATGGCCCGATAAGTTAGACTTATCATCAACCGATGCTCTAGTAATTTCAGCATCCTCGGTACTTTTTATTATTTCATCCCCCGGTTCCTTATCCGGGTCCTATTTCTCAATACATGTACCCACAAGATATGTACATATATATATATACACATTAGCACGTATAAATATTATTATATACTTTACACATATGTTGCCATTTTTACCTATTAATGTACCCAGTGACTTCCCCTGAATTCCCTCGTGCAGACAAGTCTGTTATTATGTTCCGGACCATAATAACTCACTTGTCCATCCAAGTTCATCCAGATCTCGTCACTATAAATTATTAGTTGATATTCAGATCCTATAATACTTGAGCTACTGGTTATATTTTAGGTATCTTTTAAAGACATCCTAATTCTTTATAACCAATGGCACTGATACCAACTTCTGTAACACCCCGTAACCGCAGCGGAAACGTAAACGGGATGCAACAGACACCTCTGATATCAACCACATTGTTTATAAAGAAAACTGAATACATTAATATACTTCAAATTACATTATCTCATGTTTCATTACCGTCTAGATGATACACACATCATACAATACGGTACATAATTCTATTTAATATAATGAATCATAAAATCCCGCACAAAAATCTTACACACATCAAGCACTTAGCACGTAAGCGAACACTTCATCTTAATCGTACCTGAAAAGCAATTGATAAAACGGGGTCAACTACGAATAGTTGGTGAGTTTCACAATTTGAGTAAACCATGATAAATCAATATCATAATATAATATTATCGATGTAATTATACTTAGCCCACAAGTGAAACCTCTGACTATCCACACACAACCCCGTGGCATACTCCGCCCACGGACCTGCCCCAAACCGCTATGTCTAACATTACATAGCAAAATAAATAACAACAAAATAGACATGTGCAACTGGCTGGGAAACATCAGCAAATCCTTGCCGGACCAGTTGGGTTTGTCAGACCAATAGTACTATTCACACTCTACCGGCTTTCAGCTAATCACTCGTGTTGCGGGGCCTTACAATGTTAGCAACTCAGACAATTACCATCTTAGTACATTTCCGTACGATTCCCGTACAATAAAATATATATAAATCCGCGCAAATCCATGCGTTCAGTATGTCCTTAAACATTTCAATAGTAACATGCTTTCCGCCCCGGGAAAATATTTAAAAACAATTCAGAAAAAGGGGCTCGTGAAACTCACCTTAGCACATGCAAGCAGGTAACAACAGTCATTATTAGTTAACACGTCCAATCTGTAATATGATCCCTACGATCGTTATTATACAATTATTGTTTATATAATCTTTAACCGTGTTAACCGGTACATCTGGGGACACTGTTAACCCAGTACTGTACCCGTTCCGGGGGCAATGTTAACCCAGAAACACTTCTAGGGACATATGGGGACACTGTTAACCCAGTACTGTACCCGTTCCGGGGGCAATGTTAACCCAGAAACACTTCTCCGGACTCAGATTGTGATATCGTTTAGAGTTCACTAGTCAAAATTACTATAGTCGTTTTTCCCGTTTTGCGTGCCTAGCACGGTTATCCGTTTTTACGTTTCAAAAATGAGTTTGGTCACACACGACCCGAAAATAGTTGTTGACTGATAATTTAATTAAAGTTGTGAAATTAGAGCTCGGTTTAGACGCCCTGATTGGTCGCGGGACCCGTTTCCGTCTTTAGTGCACCGGAAACTGTTTTATCGGCTAAAATTACCCAAATCATCCGAATTATTTTCGGATGATTTATTTTTATTTGTTCAACTCAGTTATATGAAAATAGTTCCTTTTTAGGGTTTTTATACACCGGTCAGCTCGTTTATGCGAACTTTACCGGTTTACGCGTTTTAAACCTTAAAAGTTTGTTTTTATTTTCTTTAGCAAAAATAATTATCCGTTTAATCTCGGATCTTGAAATTTTGCACAAATCACTTTTTGACAGTGGGGAATTTTATAAAAATATTTCCAGAATTAATTTTTATATTTAAAATTTATTTATCTATTTTTAAACACCATTTAAACACTAAATATGTCGTAAATACCAAACGACCTTAGAAAAATCCCAAATTTTTCCTGGATGACCCCTGCCATCCACATAGTCCCCTGTAATTTTTCCAGAACCAAAATCTCTTTTTACATGCCATTTTCACTAAAACCGAGCTAGAAAACCCTAGAACTCGTTTAAACGAAAGCCTACTTAGACTTCTCCAACGGACATAAAATTTTGAATGTGAGTTTTACATGTTATAAACAGCTTATCTGGAATTTTCCAGAATTTTTCATGATGTTTAACTATTTTTCACCATTTTTAGCCAAAACCGAGCATTAAATTCACCAAATACTCATCCTTTGTCCAAAAATTACCAAATTTTCACAGATCTCATATTTCCTTGTGTAGATCATCTCTGTGAAATTTCGTAGCCTAACTCTAAATATACCACAATCTGTCCAAAAACTCATACTTATATAAAAACCGAATATACCTTTCGATCTCCGCCACTACAAGCTACAAACTCGTTTTTTCCGCCTTATCTACCACTAAATACAGAACCTACAACCAACATACCACAATACCAAGCAAGTTACACTCACAATCAAGCCTCTTACACTATAGTTTCGGTTATTGTTTCGAAACTAAAGTTTAAACCGTAAAAATTCGTTTTTGGTTCGTTTAACTCCTTTCTTGGACCAAGATCCCTTGTATAACCCGTATACATCACTTGATCATGCAAGAATCGGTTTTCATCTTTGAAACCTCATTTTCTTGCAAATAAACTCAAGAAACGAAGATGAACACGTAAATAACTCGATTTTTACCTTGATTTCCTTGCTACAATTCCAGGTTTTTGAGTGGAAAGGTGGAGAGAATTGATAAACATGGAGATGTTTGTTTAAAAAAATAACAAATGAATGGGGTTAGACCCCTTTGGTCCGATCGGTTAAAGGGGGGAGGTGGGGTGGGACCCACCTTTCCATTCTTGGCCACTCATTTGGATTTTGGAAATTCGGATAACGTTTTGGATAATCTGGTTCAGTTCGTTTTTCGGTTAAATGTTTAATTCGGCTTAAAACGAGGCTAAAACGGTCTTTTTCGGCTTAAAAATGAAATTTATATAAAACCGATTTAAAAACTTTAAAAACTTAAACCATGACATGTTGGTGCATAATGTCAGTAGTTCAGTGTCTAGTGTCTGTAATTGCGTTTGTAATATTTTATGTTTTGTATAAGCGAAGTTGCTAACAAGTTCGCTGATATGGGCGAACTTGTTAGACAAGCGAAGTTAGTGACAACTTCGCCTGAACATGCCAGGCGAAGTTGTCGTGATTATATAAGCCATCTGTTACGGCTTATTAATAAAAAAATTCAGTTTTACAGTTTTCGTGTATTCGAGTCAGAGAGAGTCTGTAATCAAGTGATCTTCGTATCACGTGTTTAAGGTTGGTATACAACGTGTTTGATTATCGTGTGTTAATCGTATTGTTTTCTATACTCGTAACGTCTTACGTAGGGATTCCGCACCTGCGTAGTACGCGATATCTCGTGTAGATCCGGCTGAGAACCTACAATTGGTATCAGAGCGTTTGCTCGATTGTGTGGTTCGGGATTATCACGCGGGTATAGAAATCGTTCCGTTCGACTATTCGCGGGACGAGTTTTCTGAGTTTTTGTGTCATACTCATCTCCTACAAGCTTAAACAACCCATAACACCTTCACAAACCTCGAAAAACCCAGAAATCTAATCTGCAGAAACTTCGTGTTCATCAGGCGAAGTTGCCGTCACTGTAAGTAGGGTTTCGGCGAAGATATAAGGTTAAGCGAAGTTATCCACAACTTCGCCTACCTCTTCAAGTTCGCTTACTTCAAGCGAAGTTACCCTCAACTTCGCCTTCCTCCCAAGTTCGCTCAACTTAAGCGAAGTTATTCTCAAGTTCGCCAATCCAGGGAATTTAAGAAAGTGAGCGACGTTACAAATTCACGCGAAGTTAAGCTTTAAGCGAAGTTATCCACAACTTCGCCAACAGTGCTGTTTGAAAATAAAATTTTTATTTTCGGATTTCTTTGAGTTTAGAGAAAGATGTCTTCGATAAACATTACTGAACTAGTAAAGATGGAAGTAGAAGCAGGTTCAGCTACAAAGGCACCCAAGATGCTTAAGAAAACGGATTATGTAGCGTGGAAAGATCGTTTTGAACAATATGTCAAGTATCAAGATGCCAAGATGTGGGTGTGTATACAAGATGGTTACATTCCACCTACTACTGAGTATGAAGGTCGTGATCAGATCAAAAAGTACAAAGAGATGGAAGATGAAGAGAAGAAGATGTATGAGGCAGAAAGTAAAGCTCATGCAGCAATTACAATGGCTCTTCCACAAGAGATACTTCACACCTTCCGAAAGTATAAGACTGCTAGAGAGCTTTGGGAAGCTCTTGAAAACCGTTTTGAGGGCAATGTGGGAATTCGTGCTTCGAAGATTAAACTTCTAAAAACCCAATTCTCGATCTTCAAGTATCTGAAAAACGAATCACTTGATGATATCATCACCAGATATTATCATCTGATGACTGAACTCAGCAACTATTCAATTGCATACAAAGAAGATGAGATTGTTGAGAAGCTTCTTGATGCTCTCCCACCAAAATGGGAGATGTATACTGTGTTGATGAGAGAAGATAAAGACTTTGCTGACTATGACCTTGAGACAGCAGTTAACAAGCTGAGAACGTTTGAACTGAACATGGTACGAAAGGAGACACCTACCGATCAGGTTCAAGATCCGGGTATGTATGGTGCAAAGGTTAACTCGGGATCAAGTTCGAAAACGGAATCATCTGCTTATTACTCTAAGGGAGAGTCAGGCGCGAGCTCAACACATGAGGGACATGTATCTCTCAACATGAACGGTGATGTGTGCTATGTAGCTGGAGGGTCAAATGCTTCTCAACCACAAGCGACCAAGAGTAGTTATTCCCCAAGTGTTTCAAACAACAACTACTCGAAGATGCCCATGAGTGTCAAATCTGCTGAACAGCAGTTTGCTCTCTATGCATCTTTTATTGCTTCGTATGAGAACTACATTCAGGGTAAGATCTTTGATCCTGCAGTTTTGGATGAAGACTATGACCAGATCGATGCTGATGATCTGGAGGAGATGGATCTGCAGTGGCAGATGGCTATGATTGTCAGAAGGGTGAGGAGGTTCATGAAGAAGACTGGCAGGAAGTTTGTCGGTGAGAGGCCAGGGTTTGATAAGTCGAAGGTTCGCTGCTACAACTGTCAGCAGAATGGCCACTTTGCAAAAGAATGCAAGAATGAACGTGTAGAACGCAGTCAGAACAGATCTACACAGCAAAGTGGTAGTGGTAATGACTATAGAGCCATGATTTCCAGATAGAATGAAGAGTACAATTGGAATCTGCATGTTGAAGAAGTATTTGAACAGGCCAACTTGGCAAACATCGAAAATGCAGATAGTGAGAAGGGAACTGGCAAAGATGAAGCGTACATGGCAGATGTAGCAGACCAGCTCTCCGAGGTAAGTACCGAACTCCCTTGTACTAAGTGTGAACTTCTGTCTGAACAACTGACAACTCTAACTGATCAGATTGTTAGTTTGGATGCGCAATATAAAACTTTAAAAGAAGATCATCACTTCACTAAAGCTAGAGAAAATAGTTACAAAGTAAAAATTAAAGCTATTGAAACAGATATTAAAAGTCTTAAAGCAAAGCTTGCTGAAAAAATTAATATGATTGATCTTAGCTCTGAGGTTCTAGAAGAAAAAACCAAACTAATAGCTGAAAGAGAAAAACAGATAGCTGATCACCAGGTAAAAGTGGTGGAACTTAACAGGAAACTGGAACAATTCAGAAATTCCTCCGCTATACTTGATCACCTTGTTAGTGATCAAGGTTCTCCAAAAAGGGGAGGAATTGGTTATCATGAAGTTCCACCACCTTTCAATCATAATTACACTTTTAACCCTAGTAATCAGAAATCTGTCGATGTTGACTATGGTCAGACAGTTCCAGTTCCAGTTACTACTAAAGAACCAGAAGTTAGTAAGCCTGTTGCAAGTGTTAAAATTTCTGCTCCGAGTCCTGTCTCATCTAACTCGGACAAGTCTTCTGAGTCGAGTGAGATAAATCAAGAGGAAGTATTACCAAAAAGTGGAGAGAAAAAGAAAACATCTAAAAAGAAGCTCCACTAAACCCGTATGTCCCACCATATGTGAGACAAACGGGCAGTAATACAGCCTCAACATCTAAGACAACTTTTGATAAGAAAGTTGAAAACAGGTGTTGTTTTAGATGTAATCAACAAGGACATCTTGTTGCTGGTTTCCCTCTGAAGCAAAAATTCAGAGGTGTGAGGCCTTTAAAATCTGAGAAAAGAGCTAACAGTAATCAATTTAATGATAAAACTGAAAACCCATCGAATTTCAGAAAATGGACTAATCCAGGTTTTCAAAGAAATAGATCTCAGTTTTTCACTGGTAACACCCAAACCATAACTAATAATTCATTTAATTCAAGACGGTATGGATGGCCTCATAGACAATCCACAAGAAGGTATCCTGTTAGGACTCACAGAAATGATTATGATACTAACTTTGGACAGCCAAGGTACGGGATGTATCGACCCAAGACCAATCGGTCTTGGGTCCCCAGATTTTAACTCTCTGCTTTAATCGTGCAGGAACAGTTGAACAGGGCTGCCAACAATCAATGGGTTGTGGATAGCGGCTGTTCCCGGCACATGACGGGTAACAAGAAATTGTTACAAGACTGGAAACCTGTTCAAGGTGGTAGAGTGAGTTTCGCATGAGAGAGCGGTGGAAAGATCACAGGAATTGGGACTGTGACTAACGGGAAGATGACGCTAGAGAAAGTTAACTTTGTTGAAGAACTGAAGCACAATCTGCTGAGTGTTTCGCAGATCTGTGACAAGGATTATACCGTGCATTTCACGAAGAATGAGGTGATAGTGTTGTATCCTGGTTTTAAGATACCAGAGGACTGGATTGTTATGAAGGCTCCGAGAGTAAAGAATACGTATATCATGGATATGAGGTCTACTGAAATGGCCACTGAAGAATCGTGTCTTTTGTCGAAAGCGACTGAATCAGAGTCCGAATTATGGCATAGGAGAATGGGGCACATTCATCTTCGTAAGATGAACTACCTTGTCAAAAATGGGCTTGTGTTGGGGGTTCCCTTGAAGAATTTCAACTTCGAAGACAAATGCTTATCATGCAAGAATGGAAAGCAACACAAGAAATCCCATCTCACCAAGAAGGTCAATTCAATTGTCAGTACCCTAGAATTACTTCACATGGATCTCTTCGGTCCCGTGAATGTAAAAAGTCTAGGAGGAACATCGTACTGCTTGGTGATTACTGATGATTTTTCTCGATACTCGTGGGTATATTTCCTGAAGTCGAAGGATGAAACTGTTCAGATGGTAATAAATTTGATTACCAAAGTTGAGAACATTATGGGAAAAAGAGTTAAATACATCAGGAGTGACAATGGGACTGAGTTCAAGAACTATCAGATGGAGATCTTCTGCCTACAGAAGGGGATTGAACACCAATACAGCGCACCGTACACTCCGCAACAAAATGGAGTGGCTGAGTGGAAGAACAGGACTTTGATTGAAGGAGCCAGGACCATGCTGGCTGATTCGAAACTTCCCGTGGTGTTCTGGCTGAAGCCGTTGCAACAGCCTGTTATATCCTTAATAGAGTGTTAACTGTTAAAAGATTAAATAAAACCTGTTATGAACTAATGCTTGGGAGAAAGCCCAACTTGAGTGGTCTTGAACCATTCGGGTCCCCGTGTTCGATATTAAAGACCAATTCAAAATTTGGTGAAGTTGCCGACGAAGGAATCTTAATCGGATACGTTGTTGGGACTCCCAACAGACGGGTCTTTAATACATCGACCAGCAAGGTTGAAGTGGTGTGTAACACTGATATCACAAGTTACAAATCACCAAAACCAAGCACGGGACCCGCTGGGGTTTTTGACTATGATAGACTTTTTAAATCTTTTAACATGCCTTATTTGGATTTTGCAGAAGATGAGGAACGAATTGCTACGAAGATGATATGCGATGAGGAAGACACTTTGGTGCAAAGCCCACAGTATGATGAATGTTAGCCTTCCTCGTCAAATGCTGTCAATACCCCTGCTGCCTCTACTGAAGAGGAATTCATCAATCCGTTTCACTCTCAACATCAATCAACCATGGATGAGCTATCTTCGAACTTGGAAGATAATCTAAATGTCAGTTCGGTTCCGACTACGAGAATTCACAAAAATCACCCGTTGGAGAATGTGATAGGTGATCTGTCCGCCGGTGTACAAACAAGAAAAAGCGTGAATGAGCACACCTGTGTTTACACAAGCATTAAAGACACGGGCATTATCAACGAATGCTTGTACACCTGCTTCATCAGCCAGATTGAACCAAAGAACTATCAAATGGCTCTGAAGGACAGCTCGTGGGTCGAAGCCATGCAAGAAGAGTTAGCTCAGTTTAAGAAAATGGAAGTATGGAATTTGGTTGAAAAACCAAGAAATGTGCATGCGATAGGCACGAAGTGGGTCTTCAAATGTAAGAGAGATGAGAAAGGGGTTGTTATCAGGAATAAGGCGAGGCTGGTTGTTAAAGGCTTTAATCAACAAGAGGGGATTGATTACAATGAAGTATTTGCTCCTGTGGCAAGATTGGAAGCCATTCGGCTGTTTTTGGCATTTGCTGCTCATAAAGAGATGAAATTTTTTCAGTTGGATGTGAAGAGTGCGTTCCTAAACGGTAAAGTCGATGAGGTTGTGTATGTTGAGCAACCTCCGGGTTTTCCTGACCCTGACTTTCCCGATCACGTGTACAAGCTAAGTAAAGCGCTGTATGGACTACATCAGGCACCTCGTGCCTGGTACTCAACGTTATCCGATTACTTGCTTGAGAATGAGTTTGAAAGAGGTAAGATTGATAGCACGTTGTTCTTCAAGAGAAAGGGAAGCGACTTTCTGCTGGTGCAAGTCTACGTGGATGACATTATCTTTGCTGCATCAAAGGTCACCATGTGTCAGGAGTTTGAGGCCGTCATGAAGAAGAGATTTGAAATGAGTGCTATGGGTGAACTAACTTTCTTTTTAGGATTGCAGGTTGATCAGAAGAAAGACGGGATGTTCATTCATCAGACGAAGTATGTCCATGATGTTCTCAAACGCTTCAAGATGGAGGACAGCACTCCATATGAAACTCCAGTCTGCGTCAATCACAAATTGGGTGCTGATTCAGATAACGATGCAGACGTAGACCCAACCCAATATCGGGCTATTATAGGTTCTTTAATGTACTTAACTGCTTCTAGGCCTGATATAATGTTTGCTGTTTGTCTTTGTGCACGCTTTCAGGCAAACCCAAAAGAATCTCATTTGAAGGGTGCGAAGAGGATACTGCGGTATCTCAAGGGCAAGCCGAAGCTGGGGTTGTGGTACCCGAGAGGAGGAGACTTGGAGCTAGTCGCTTACACAGATTCTGATTATGGAGGGTGCAATCAGAGTCGGAAATCTACAACTGGTGGATGTCAGTTTCTTGGTGGCAGATTGGTGTCGTGGCAATGCAAGAAGCAGACTTCAGTCGCAATTTCAACCTGTGAAGCAGAATACATGGCAGCATCCAACTGCTGCTCCCAGGTTCTTTGGATTCAACAACAGTTCCGCGACTATGGTCTGAATTTCTCACTTACTCCTATTTGCATTGATAACACTGCTGCTATCTCAGTAACTAACAATCCCGTGAAGCACAGTAAAACTAAACATATTGACATACGTCATCATTTTATACGGGATTGTGCTGAGAAGAAGCTGATTGAGCTCGAAAAGGTTGACACGTTAGATAATTTCGCTGACTTATTCACGAAAGCGTTTGACAAATCTAGATTTCAAAACCTTGTTGAGCTGAATGGGATGATCAATCCCGAGTAACCGTGCTTTCTTATGTTTGTTTAAAAAAAAAAATACGTCACTATCGCTTAGAATTATGTCGGTTGCCTCAGTTTGAAGGACATGTCTTAGGATATGTTTGGTCCTCATTTCTACTTGTAGAATATGAGGATAGCCATTAACCAGATGACTGAAAGTGACCGGGGCGGTTTATGATGAGTTTTCATTCTTTCGCTGAAAATTAGTCGATCATACTTAATTAGAAGGACACATACTAGTATGTGGTCGATCCAGCTGATCCATTGGATCTTCGGGATAGCCGTTAACCTGAAGACTTTGATTTGGTTGGGGCGATAGAAGTTAAATTTTTCTTTTCGGGAGATGAAATTATTTTTCAAGTCTACTACTTGGTAAGAAGTTACTTTACTATGTTTAACAGAAAATTGGTCCAACCTTGGAAAGTGATAGATATACTGATTCTGTGTGCTTAACTAGTGAAGTTATTAGGCTTAAAAGTCTTTAGAACAGTCATTGTATGTCATGGTAGCTTTTATGGTGCGTAAAAGTAGAAGTGATACTAACTAAATCTACTCGATTTTTTGTGGAAACTCCTTAAGAGTTGTGCATGTCTTCATACATATCTTTCCGAATGATAGGCAGAAAATCGATTACCCAGTCATACACGAGCCCGTGAGTGTTCTGATTCCCGTGAAGATAGCGTGTCAAGACACTGCAGTGATCCAGATTCGGGACTTGCAGTTATTTTCTACTAGAAGTTGTGTATATATATGTTAGATTAAAAAAAAATGTGTGTATTCTAGAGTTCATAAGGTTAATGATTCTCAATCAAGACGCAAGAAGGTGAACGGGAAACAGAATCTAAGATCGAAGAGTAATTACTACTTAATCAGACACTACGGGTTGAGGTCAATTCGGGGTGACTTGGGGAAAAACAAATACGCCTTGAGAATAGATAGGAGGCATCATAATCTCTGAATTGTTGCCCACTTAAGTTTTGAGCTTAATTGAACCTAACTCGTATCACAGAAACGATGAAAACCATTCTAAGTAGATTACCTGCTTACAACCTGTTTCTTTATGTCATAATACAGCTAAACACGGATCTGTGTGACAGTCACGAAATTAGTATGATTCCTGTTCGGATCTTTTCTAAAACATGGTAGTCCCTGTCGAGACTGAAATTTGATCCCGTGTACCTTTATTTTAAAAGTTTTTTTTATTTTTGGAGTTGTATGATTTTATACCTGGTTACTTGGTCTTGATCGTTTCATTTAACGCTTTAAAGGATGTTTTCTAACTTAGTTGCAAATTGTTCAAATTATGGGGTTTGTTTTGAAAAATTTTTAATTTCAGCGAAGTTCTGCATAACTTCGCCTGATAGGCGAAGTTATCCACAACTTCGCCGATACATCTGTGACCCTATATAAAGGACTTTAAAGGTCAAACTGTTCATTTATTTCAAAACCCAGCGAACTTATACTCACAGAAACCTCGGCGAACTTATCGATTCTATTATCATCAATCATTCTGTGTTTCTTTCTCGATTTCATTGTCGATTAAAGGTGTGTAGGGTTCCATATTCGTATAATCATTGTCGTTAATGATTATCACAGGTCGATACGACCCGTTTCGTGACCTCGATTATTTGAAACCTAAAAACCCGATTTTCAAACTTGTTTTTACGTGATAGTAAACCACTTGAACGTATAAAACTTCATAAAATCATGTATTTCGGAGTCCTTGATCTCCGAAATCATCATCTACACGTCGTTCAAAATCCTAACTGTTACCGATTCAAATTCGGCGAAGTTACAGTTTAGGCGAAGTTATCCGTAACTTCGCCTGAGGTTTAACTTCGCCTGATTATTGATTTTGAAACAGTTTATGAGGCGATGTTGTGATTAGGCGAAGTTATCCGTAACTTCACCTGGACCATTTTACTTAACTATTTTCAGACGAAGTTCAAGTTGAAGCGAAGTTGTTTTCCAACTTCGCCTCACCTTTAGCTTCGCCTATACAGAATTGATCACAACTTCGCTCATGGTAACAGGCGAACTTGTGATTCGCTTTGACGTTTATCTAACTTAACCTGTTTGTTGCAGATATGGCTGCTATTGCTGGAGCAGGTGGTGCAGGCGGTGATGACGGAGGTGATCAACAAAGACAGTTCTTCCCGGGTCACAACATGTATATCACCTTAGACCCGGAAGCGAGCGGAGTTGATGATTTCCGCGAAATCATCACCTTTCTTTTACGCTCGAGGATATTCCACGCCATTACAACAACTCTGCCAATATCCTTACCCAACATTGAGGATTTCTGGCAGACCGTGAAATACGACTGTAGAGTCGAACCCCCGGTGATGCGCGCAACAGTAAACAATCAGATTGTTCAGTTCTCTTCTGAACATATCCGGGCGGCTCTGCGGTTTGGAAATGAAACAAGGGATGACCCGACAGAGTTTGTAGCTCCTTTCCATGATGGAGCATTTTTGAGGATGGGTTATTCAGGTCCCTTGGGGGATTCGCAGAGAAGGAAGGGATTCCTACTTGACCAGTGGCGCTTTCTCATGCATGTTATGATAGTATGCATGTCAGGGAGAAAGGCGGGCACTGATGGCATGGGCGCGACCATGCAGTCAGCGATGACTGCTCTGACATACAACAAGCGATTCAGCTTTAGTCAGATGGTCTTTTATGAGATTGATCGTCAACGAAGAGCGATGGCGCGTGAACGATTCATCATGTATCCAAGATTCCTACAAATGATCTTGGATCATGTTGCTCCAACACTTCCTCAGCGCCGTCCGATCCGATATGTTGAGAGTGTGAATAAACGGATCTTCGCCCAGTGTCGATCCTCCAGTGCGAGGAGCAAACCTGAGCTTCGTCCTCGCCATACTCCATTCTTTGGGTACTTAATCAACCCGGAGTATGTGCCTGCTCGTGGGGATGAGTTTAGGGACCCGGCACCACAACAGGCAGTAGCACCTCAAGCTATACCTGCTGCTCCTGTTGTGTCACCGGAGGAGGAAGTGGACCTTGATGCAGAATTTGGTGGTCAAGGCTTCTTTGATATGGATCGGGTGGATCCAGAGGAGAACGCTCAGGTCCCTGTTGAACGTGCCTCGACTGTGCATGTTACTAGGGCAGCTACAACGGTGGCTGGCTCAGATTCTGATGATGAAGTGGCAGAGGCGAGAAGGATTATGGTGACTCGAGAAAGACTACATGGGAAAAGAAAGAGAACAGATGATGATGACGAGTCTGATTATGAGGAAGAGGTACAACAACTGATAAGAAGGTCAAGAAGGGAACGGATAGGTGCAGGATCAGGAGCCGGTGAAAGCTCTAGGGTGGTACGTTTCGCTCCACCAGCACTATCCGGTATGACAATGGTTCCCTCATCCCTACAGGTTACAAGGCCAAGCACTACGGGTGTTCCCGTGGTGGCTACCTCGTCTACATTTGGCCTCCCATCCACTACTTTCCAACTTTCGACTCCCGTGATCGTTTCGTTGCCGCCTCCGACCGTTACTCCATCGGAGGTCGTGGCACGCTTTATCGAGTCGACTGTTGTGACCACTGCAGGGTTATCAATGACGATACCACCTGCGGTTACGTCTATTTCTACTTCTGAGGTCCCGGTGACATCGGAAATCCCTCCTCAGTACACTCACAATTTATCGCATATGAGGTTCGATTTCGATGCAACCCTATCAGACTCAGAACGAATAGCAGCACTGGAACGGGTCGTGGCAGAACAATCAAGGGTGAATCTTATCCAGACCCAGGCTATTCAACGCCTAGTTGCAGAGAATCAGATGCAGTCGTCCCTGCTGGTAGAACATGGAAAGATCATAGATGCTCTGAAGGAGTTCTTGGCATCTCAGGGGGAGACGAGCTGTAAAGGCGATGAGTTGAGGACCAAGAGAAGGAATGATAGAGACGATGATCCCAATGCGTCGAAAGATGCAGGTGGTGAGCTACCAAGAACTACTCAAGCTCTTGGAACTTCCACAACTCAGGGGGAGTCGACATCTGCAGCTGGTGATGATGTGGTGGTGGTGGACGTAGAGGAGATGGTTGATGACTTGGTTGGTGATGATGATGTACTACCAAGTGATGTGATAGAGAAGATTGGAGAAGAGATTGTGATGGATACAGAGATTGAAGAGGGAGAGATAGTAGAAGAGAATGTGGAGCATGACATTCCAGATGTTGAGAAAGCCGATATGAGTGAACAGATTGGAAGCGATGAGTCTGAATGGGAAGAGCAGCCTAGGTGGAAGGAAGGCTATGCTCAGTGGTTCGTCAAAACGAAGAAACCGGCGGTCCCTACAATGTTTAAGAAGAGTTACAACATTAAAGGCTATGCTGAAGCGAAGAAAGGGATTATTTGCTGGATCTATGATGAGCAGTTGAGGCTCTTCGTGATTAAAAGGTATGACGGTGTTCAGTATTTTAAAAGACTGTTAAGATCGTTTAATACACTGCCGGAATGTGAAGTGAAAGACTTAGCCAGATTGGGGTTAATCAATCGAAGTGACGATAATATGGCTAGAGTTATTGGGAAAATTGTATGGAAAGAAAGTATAAAAGAGAAGAAATTTGAGCTGTTAAAACCACAGAAGGGAAAACTTGTTGAAGACAAGGATAGAGGTTTGAGAGCTGATGGAAAGCCTTGGATGGTCATGAAGTATAAACCGATCCGGTGTTTGAAAGAAGTACCGATGAAGCTTATGCCCAAGGATGTGCTTAAAGACCTAAAGTGGTGGTTTGTAGATTGTGAGACAGCTGAGGCAGTGATGGAAGACGAGGATGAACAAGAGGTGCTAAGAGTTTACGATCCGATGCATTTGGTAAACTTATCGCAAGCTGATCTGCAGGTGCTCAATGAGAAGAAAATCTTTTATATTCCTGCTTGGAAAGACGAAGCGAGGAAATATCAAAGAGTTGTGTCGGTTTGTGTTCGAGAAGGAGTGCATGCGTGAAGATACAAGGTTGAAGATTACAAGACACGTGATTGAAGCTAAAGAGATGAAGCTACTGCCAAGGGGGAGTCTGTTGGTGCATAATGTCAGTAGTTCAGTGTCTAGTGTCTGTAATTGCGTTTGTAATATTTTATGTTTTGTATAAGCGAAGTTGCTAACAAGTTCGCTGATATGGGCGAACTTGTTAGACAAGCGAAGTTAGTGACAACTTCGCCTGAACATGCCAGGCGAAGTTGTCGTGATTATATAAGCCATCTGTTACGGCTTATTAATAAAAAAATTCAGTTTTACAGTTTTCGTGTATTCGAGTCAGAGAGAGTCTGTAATCAAGTGATCTTCGTATCACGTGTTTAAGGTTGGTATACAACGTGTTTGATTATCGTGTGTTAATCGTATTGTTTTCTATACTCATAACGTCTTACGTAGGGATTCCGCACCTGCGTAGTACGCGATATCTCGTGTAGATCCGGCTGGGAACCTACATGACATTTATTAACTTAAAACATCATATTATTAATAATTGCGCATCTTTTTCGGCTTGATCGTTTGTCTCTTGCTTGGTTTGGTATTAAAGGTTTCGTTTAACGTACCGACGTACCATTAAATCGAAAATTCTTTTTTTTGTGCCGTACTTTACTTATCCCGAAGCATTAATGCTTCGTAAAATCACTAAATATTATAGATATCGTCTATAATTGAACCCTCGATTCATTCGGGTTTCAATAACTATCGATCGATTAATCGCATATTCAATACGATGAATTATATATTCACGTACAATCAATACAGTGAACCATGTATTCTCGTATAATTACTATGGTAATTCATGTACCCGACATTAAATATAACGTAACTATTGTCTACCGGTTAGGGTATACCTGGTTTCGTCGGAATCGTTACAGGTGCAATGAGAGCATTGGTTACTTAAAAATATGGCTTCTCTTCTTTGATCATTTCATTCTCAATCATTTCTATTTCTGCAGCTTGAAGGAAACATACTACATCATCCACCTTCAACTCATTGAAATTGGGCTTTTGAATGATGAATTTGCAGACAGTGTACCATTCTTTGGGCATTGAATTGAGCAACTTGGTATTTAGGTCAAAATCAGTCATGACATAATCAGTTGTCCTCAACTCATTCACAAAAGCTAGAAAATGTTCTAGTATTGATTTCAGTCTTTCTCCTTTCTTATACTTGAACCTTTCCAACTGTTGCTTCAATCTTTGCTTCTTTATATTCTTCAGCTCAGTATTCCCCTCATACATCTCAAGTATGGCATCATACATTTGTTTGGCAGTTGTATGATGTGCCACCTTGGTCAAAATCTCCCAAGACAGTCCTAGCTTAATCATAGCTAAGGCCCTGTCATCCACCTTTCTCATTCTTTCTCTTACAGCAGCAGTTCCAGCTGTATTTGCACCTTCCTCAACTGCAGCTTGTGGACCATTCTTGATGGAGTTCCACATATCAACATCATTGTAGCAAACAGCTGCTTCAAAAAGCACTTTCCACTTGGTAAAGTTTTCCTGTCCATACAATCTTGGTATCTTGTTAGTAGACACCTCTTGTTCCTCATAACCAAACATTTTCAAAGACTTAAAATCAGTTTCTTTGTAGAAAGCAAAGTTTTAAAATAATCAGATCTGAAAACAGGTTGTCCAGATCTGATGTGTCTGATACGATTTGAGCAATATTTATATAAAAAGATTAAAGCTTTGATTGAAATAAGGAAGAGAAAACACCGGTAGATTGTAGATCTGGAAGAAAAATGAAGAACAGAGTTGCTGACGTCACGAATCAATGGAACAGTGGTCTGCTTACGTCATCTTTCTTCAAATCTTCAATCAGCAACAAGAATCTTTCCAAAATAGCAGTAATCAGCTCTGATACCACTTGTCAGGTCCTCGATTTCAGCTGGATCTTACTCAAATCATGTCATAACTCACACAAATAAATGTGCCGACAAGAGAGTTAATGACGGGTTGCTATATTTAGAAAGATTACTGTTTGTTAAAGGCGAAATCAATAATAAACAAGGTAGTTGCAATTAATAAAAAGAGTTAGAAAACACAAACAAGATTCACTCAAAAGATTTTCATTTATATAATATTCATCATACAAAAGGTAATCGATTTAGGGTTTCTTTTAGGAAGAACGGCAGTAGCTCAATAAAGATTATCGTATTCCGCTGCCTATTTTTCCGTGTTGTGTCTCTCTCTTCAGGTGTGCCCTAATTATTCCTTTTATAGGCCTGACACCCTTGGACAGCTGTCATTCCTTCTAGAAACCCTAAATGATAAGACATATTCAAGTTACATATTCAGAAATAATCCTAAGTGTAAAACAAGTCTTCTGGGTAGGCTTTGCATCAATCTTGTCTTTCCGAGTATGCTCTGCCATCCTTTATAAATTGGTAATATAGAAGTGTGCTAGGGATCAGTTTCCGGGCAGACTTTACTTGATGAGTGTTTTACCAAGTAAAATACTCACCGGGTAGACTTCAATCTTCTTGACTTTGCCCGACAAACCCTTACGAGCAACCTTGTTCTTCAATAGTCCCTTCAACCCTTTTCTAGAGAATAGCTTACTAGCAAAGTGTGCTTGGTAGCACTGTTCCTTGCTTGAGTTGAACCTTGCCCGATGATACTTGAGATATATCATTAAATCATCAAGCCTATTTGGACTATACTTATTAATGAATACCTTGCCCGGTCTTTCAATTACTTGGCTTCATGAGCTTGGTTAGCCTAAAGCTTACTCGGAAGTGAACTTTACTTGGCTATGAAGAACAAAGCTGCTTGATACAGTGCACCATGCCCAGACTTGCATAAACTAGTGAACCTTGCCAGGTAATACACTAATTTGCAAACCCTGCTCAGATTTCCACTAAAGAAGACTTCAAGAAGATAACCCTGCCCGATAGACAAAATATCGTACCCGGCTAAGTAAAAGCTTGCTCGGAAGTCTAAGGTGCGCCCGGATCCATACTTAGCAAATTCTGAGGAGGTTGAGAAGATTCCAATCTTCAATATGTTCCATAGAACAAGTCTTTGACTTAACAATATCCCCCTTAGGTCAATTTCTTGACTCAACATTACCAGTGACATTTTGGGATGAAGCCATCAATACTGCATGCTATGTTCAGAACAGGGTACTTGTCAACAAGAGGCATAACAAGACTCCATATGAAATATTCAATAACAGAAAGCCTTATATCAAGTTTTTCAAGCCCTTTGGATGCAAATGTTTTCTTCTGAACACCAGGGATTACTTGAACAAGTTTCAAACTAAATCCTTGAATTGTTTCATTGTTGGATATTCTACACACTCAAAAGCTTACAGAGTATATATGAAAGACCATATGAGTGTCATTGAATCATCTGATATCATCTTTAATAAGAATCAATTCAATACAGTTGATGGTGCAGCATGGATGTTTGATTATGAAAAATTGATAAGGTCTTTCAAGATTAATCCTGAAGACTTTGATGACTCATTCTACAAGACCAGTGTATTTGAAGAGAAAAGGAAGAAAACATTGGACTTAGAAGGGTTATGGAAGAAGGTTTCTAGCAAAGAAAAGGAGTATACATTTATCAAGGGTATCTCAAATGACATTGTTGACCAAGAACAAGATGATGCATATCACAATCAAGACAATCAAGAAGTTCAGACTGAGGAGAACCCAAGCAACCAAACAACTTAAGAAGATGTGACTACTGCAAGATTTCAACATTTGTTTGAAAGCTTGAATATTGGAAACAATGGTGCATCTACCTCCAGACAACACAATGAAAAAGCACCAAAGTTTCATGATGCTGAAATAGAATTGATCATTGAAGAACCAGGTCTCAATGAATCAAATCTTGACACAAATATGTCTGCAGATATGATAGTTCAAACCTCCTATGTTGAAAAGAATCATCCATCTGAAAACATCATTGAAGATATAAATGAAAGAGTCACTAGAAGTCATCTGAATCTACAAACATCTGTTTATACTCCTGCTTTCTATTCCAAATAGAACCAAAGAACATTGTTCCAGCACTAAAGGACAGTAGTTGGAAGGAACTGACACAGTTTAGAGATCTACATGTTTGGGATCTTGTTGACAGGCCAAGGAACAGATCTGCAATTGGAACAAAATGGGTTTTCAAAAACACAAGGGATGAGAGGGGTATTGTGACTAAGAACAAGGCTAGACTTGTGGCATTGGGATGCTTTCAAAAAGAAGGAATAGACTTTGAGGAAGTCTTTGCACCAGTTGCAATACTTGAGGCAATCAGAATCTTTCTTGCATATGCTGCCTCAAAGAACATTAGGGTATTCCAGCTAGATATAAAGTCTGCATTCCTAAATGGAAAGATTGATGAAGATGTGTATGTTGCTCAACCACCAGGTTTTGAAGATCCAGTGTATCCAAACAGGGTGTATAAACTAAATAAAGCCCTTTATGGATTGCATCAGGCTCCTAGAGCATGGTATGATGAGCTGTCAAATCATCTTCTTGAAAATGGTTTCAAAAGAGGAGCCATTGACAAGACACTCTTTAACAAAAGAAAGGGATCAGACTTGCTGATATTACAAGTCTATGTTGATGATATCATCTTTGGTTTAACCAATGAACAAATGTGCATGGAGTTTGAAGGGGTAATGAAATCTAAATACAGCATGAGTTCAATGGGGAAATGAACTTCTTTCTTGGATTACAAGTTCAACAGAAAGCTGATGGGATTTTCATCTACCAGTCTAAGTATCTACAGGACATCCTAGACAAATTCAAATGCAATGACTTGAAGACTGCTTCAACTCCTATGGATACAAAAGAAAAGATGGTAGCTGATGAAAAGGGGGAGCCAGTAGATGAACATGAATACAGAGCAAAGATTAGGTCTCGGATGTATCTTACTGCTTCAAGACCAGATATCATGTTTGATGTATGTGTCTGTGCAAGATTCCAAGCAAGTCCAAAAGTCTCCCACGCGAATGTTGTTAATAGAATATTCAGACATTTGAAGGGAAGACCAGACTTAGGGATTTGGTATCCAAAGAACCAATCTTTTGACCTAATTGCCTACACAGACAGTGATTATGATGGATGTAACATGAGCAGGAAGTCAACCTCAGGAGGATTTCATTTTTTGGGTAACAGGCTGGTGTCATGGCAATGCAAAAAGCAGTCAATTGTCTCAATCTCAACTACAGAAGCTGAATATGTTGCTGCATCTGCCTGCTATGCACAAGTTCTCTGGATTCAGAACCAAATGCTGGATTATGGTTTGAATTTTCTGAACACTCCCATTTTCATTGATAATACTGCTGCATACTTTACTGTTAAGAATCCAGTCCAAAATTCAAATACTAAGCATATTGAAATCAGACATCACTTCATTAGAGATTGTAATGAAAAAGGTTTGATTGAAATGCAGATAGTTGACACAAGTGACAACTTGGCTGATCTAATCACCAAACCACTTGACAGAACCAGATTCAACTTTCTTTTGAAAGCTCTGGGTATGATCAACTCAGATGAGGTCTGATTGAGGATATGTGCTTAGTGTGTGTCTCTATGTGCTAATTGACTATTCTTGCTTGAGGTCACATACTTTGAATGTTGAATGAATATGTTATGAATATGTTACTTGTTTGTTGTTAACTGATTAGTACTGAACTGATTATATGTGATATTTATGTGTCATTGATGCTAATGATTGATTATCAGTTAACTGATTTGATGTTATGATAAGCAGTTTGATCTGTCTATATGAATTAAATGCTGATCTGAATCATGAGTAATCACTTGATTATGATTGCTTGAATATGTGTGCTATTTGATCATCTAGATGTTATTAGAATAGGATAGACTATGAATGTTGGAAATGTCTGCCTGTTTCAATTATGTTGAAAAATGATTAAGATTTGAATATGTTACAACTGTTTGTGTTAAAATATGTCTTTATGTCAAATTTAAAAGTTTCAAATGAATTTTGTGCATAATCACAAATTTTGATCAAAACATGAGCAAGTTGTTAATGGTGTAGAGACATGATAATACTATTCAGTTCAAGCTTTAAAGAAGCTTAAAAGAAGGATTTTTCAATGAAAAGTCTCGGGTAGTTATCTTTGCTGAAAATTATGTCATTTGCCCAGTTGGAAGGACATACACCTGTGTATGTTTGGTCCTGCAATCTGAAAAGATTAAAAGGATAGCCATTAACCAGAAAACTGAAAGCATTTGGGGCAATTATAACTTGTTTTCTATTCCTTCACTTAAAACTATGTCAATAGCTCTGACATTGAAAGGACATATATTCACAATGTATGTTTGGTCATGTTGACTACTTTAGGTCAAACAGAATAGCCATTTACCTACCAATTAAGAGACATTGGGGTGATTGAATATTAAACTGAATATATTGGGAACTGATAGTACATTGACTACTTAGCCAATCATATGGATTTATTAGGCTAAAAGGACTCTTAGTACAGTCATTGACATGTATGGTTGCTTTCTCATGATATGTAAAATCTAAGGTGATATAAACATAAAGAAAATGCTCAGATTTATGTGGAGTTACGTTGTTGTCTATGCATGTTCCTAGATAAATCTTTTCAAATGATAGGCAGAAAAGTGATTATCCAGTCATACACAAGCCTGTTGGTCTTTGGTTACCCAAAAAATGAAACATCTTTTAAAAGAATGACAAAGAACAGCTGTGAACTACTTCAATTTCAAATGTTTATTCAACATGTTCACAAATTTTTATTGAGAAAATACAAACATGAGGGTTAATTCCATAACTACAAGGGTGGAGGAAATAATATAAGTCCTTTAAACATCCTGAATGAAAGCCTGTAAGTGCGATTTGCGTGGCACATAAGTCCAACGTTCAACCTCACATATGTTTGTAGATTCGAAAAGAAATATCTTATAATTTTTCTAAAAAGTTATGTTCTGTCATTAAAGGTTTTAACCAAAATCAGGGGGTCAAAGTCACATTGGGGTGATCTGGAGAAAGCCAAATAAGCCTTGAGGATAGATAAGGAGCATCAGAAAACAATATGTGTTATCCATTGAATTTTCTGAAAAATTAATTGAAATTAACCATATCACCAAAGAAATGAAAATCATGTTAAGTCTAGACCTGCTGTTGACCTGTCTTTGTAGTCATACTAATGCTGAGAATGAAGTATTGTAACACCCCGTAACCGCAGCGGAAACGTACACGGGATGCAACAGACACATCTGATATCAACAGCATTGTTTATAAAGAAAACACCACTACATTAATTTAAACGAATTACATTGTTCCGAGTTTCGTTACCATCTAGGTGTTATCACATAAGTTTTACCGATAGTACATTAACATATTTAATGCAAAATATAGATCCTTAATCTTCCACAAAATAGCACACATCATCAAGCACGTATCACTTATTCCAATTTGGGTGTACCTAGAAAGCATATAAAGAAAACGGGTCAACTACGAATAGTTGATGAGTTTCACTGATTTAAATAAACATTGACAATTTATTATAATAAATCATATATTAGCGATGTAATTATGCTGAGCCCACAAGTGAAACCTCTGACTATCACACACAATCCCCGTGGCATATCCCCCGCCCACGGACCCGTGACATATCCCCCGTCCACGGAACTGCCCCAAACCGCTATGTCTAACATTACATAGCAAAATATATATAACACCCAAAATAGACATGTGCAACTGGCTGGGAAACATCAGCAAATCCATGCCGGACCAGTTGGGTTTGTCAGACCAATAGTACTATTCACACTCTACCGGCTTTTAGCTAATCACTCGTGTTGCGGGGCCTTACAATGTTAGCAACTCAGACAACTACCATCTTAGTACATTTCCGTACGATTCCCGTGCAATAAAACATATATAAATACATTCATTTCCATGCGATCAGCATGTACTTAAACATTTTGATATAAACATGCTTTCCGCCCCGGGAAAATATTTAAAACAGTTCTGTAAAAAGGGGCTCGTGAAACTCACCTTTTTGTGAGCGAAGATGTAATACTGTGCACAGCTACCGGTCCGGATCTGTAATACGATCCCTAAGTCGTTACTACACAATTTCTATTAATATATCTTAAATTCGTGTTAACCGGTACGTCCGGGGACACTGTTAACCCAGTACCGTACACGATCCGGGGACAATGTTAACCCCGATACACTTCTCAGGACATAGATTGTGATATCACTTAGAGTTCTTTAGTCAAAACTACCATTAGTTCGTTTTCTCGTTTTGCGTGCCTAGCACGGTTATTCTTCTTTATGTTTTCAAAAATGAGTTTGGCCACACACGACCCGAAAACAGTTGTTATTGATATTTTAATTAAAGTGGTGAAATTAGAGCTCGGTTTAGACACCCCGTTTGGCCGCGGGGCCCGTTTCCGTCTTTAATATACCGGAAACGACTAAATCGGGTAAAATTACCCAAATCATCCGAATTATTTTCGGATGATTTATTTTTACTTGATTAACTTAGTTTCATGAAAATAGTCCATTTTTAGGGTTTTTATACACCAGTCAGCTCGCTTAGGCGAACTTTGCCGGTTTACGCGTTTTAAGCTTTAAAAGTTTGTTTTTATGTTCTGTTTAGCACAAATAAATATCCGTTTAGTCTCGGATCTTGAAATTTTGCACAATTCAGTTTTTGACAGTAAGGAATTTATAAAAATATTTCCAGATTTAATCTCTATATTTAACATTTATTTATCTATTTTTAAACATCATTTAAACACCAAATACGTCGAAAATACCAAATGACCTTAGAAAAATCCAAATTTTTCTGGGATGACCCCTGCCATCCACATAGTCCCCAGTAATTTTTCCAGAACCAAAATCTCATTTTTCATGCCATTTTCACCAAAACCGAGCTAGAAAACCCTAGAACTCGTTTTACCGAAAAGCCTACTTAGACTTCTCCAATGGACCTGAAATTTTGTTTGTGACTTTTATATGTTATAAAAAGCTTATCTAAATCTTTCCAGAATTTTTCATGATGTTTAGCTATTTTTCACCATTTTTAGCCAAAACCGAGCATTAAATTCACCAAATATTCATCCTTTATCCAAAAATTACCAAAATTTCACAGATCTCATATTTTCATGTGTAGATCATCTTTGTGAAATTTCATGACTCAACTCTAAGTCTACCACAGTCTGTCCAAATCTTACAAATCATACGAAAAACCGAACTACCTTGTGTTTCTAGCTTTAGATCGCAAAGATCTTGCTTTCTAGCTTTTGCTAGCAACTAGATACAACACCTACAAGCACAACAACACCACACCAAGCAAGTTATACCCACAATCAAGCCATTTCTTTCATGGTTTCGGTTAAGACATCAAAACAAAGATTTTAACCGTAAAAAATTCGTTTTTGGCTCTTTTGTCACACCCGGCCCTGAGCGGCGGAAACAGCCGGGCGCGCTCGAGTGGGGATTGATAATTAAGCACGGGCCATTGCAAACATTCAAAGTAAGATTTTCATTGCGCATGAAATGTTTAATACAAATACATTACATTGTTTAAAAATTACATAAAAACATCCAATTATAAAAACTGTTGAAGATTTTCACGCCGTATCCCCTTGCGCGGCGGGAACAACCACGCGCATCGAAGGGATAGAACTAAAATCTTCCAAAAAGCTAGTTTTAGATGTTCAGCGTGAGGTGCTCTAAGTGTGACTCCATGCGCTACCTAGTTATCTCCTGAAAGACACGTAAAAACATTTGAATCAGTATAAACTGAGTGAGTTCACAAGTTTTAGTAACTTGATAAATCGTATTGCATCATAATCTTGATAAAAATCATTCTGAAACGTAATTCTGATAGCATCATTAAAACACATGCTTGGTAAAACATAGTTCTATCAACACATTCTGATAAAATCGTCCCGCGGGTTACGCGCGAACATTTCTGGGAACTGTGCTCGTCTGTGTAAGTGGCGCTGCCACTACGAGCGAAACAAGTAATACCGTCCCGCGGGTTACGCGCGGACACATCTGAAAAACCGTGCTCGTCTGTGTAAGTGGCGCTGCCACTACGAGCGAATAATACCGTCCCGCGGGTTACGCGCAGACGTTGTGCCGGAAAACAAGGCGCTCGTCCATGCAAAGAGGCGCGACCCCTACGAGCGGGCTCAAACCCATAGTACTGCCCCATGACCATACTAGGCACTCGTCCATGCAAAGAGGTGCGACCCCTACGAGTGGGTGGATCAAACCAGCAGTCCCTACCCTTAGAGTTCCAATGGTAAAGTGATCACTTACTCGAGTTCTAGCGCACATACATCGAAAACCTTAGATAACCGTTCGCATTACTCATTATGAAATATAATTTAAACACATAATCGCTTGCATAGCTTGTAAGTATACCATGATAAAACATTATTTAAGTACATGTCCCTCGCCCCGAAAACAGTTTAAAAACAGTGAAAACAGCGAGAATAGGGGCTGTGAGACTCACCTGTGGTTCTTGTTAAGGGATTAATCGAGATTCGGGTTTTCTTGGTGTTGGCCTCGGAATTGAAGGTCTAGAATGTGATTAAATAACAAGAAGTATATATATTAAGATCAAGAATTAGGAGAATATAAGGGTTGGAAAGCAGATCTCAAGGTTATATTCTTGGCTTACCTGGTAACAGGATCGGAAACGAAAACAACGGATGCTTGGGAGATGATTAGTGCAAGTTGCAGTTCTTAAGAGAGAAGTTTGAAGTGTGTTTTGGGTGATAGTTTAGGTTACATATTTATAGGCAAACTCAAGGGAACACAATCCCTTGCTTTAGGGGATTGTAATCTTTTCATATCTAGGTGTAATGATGATAAGGTATGGAAATTATTATTATTTATTTAAAAGTGGAGTAGTGGATAAAAGATTTTGATTTGATTTGGTCAGGACATGCAGGTCTGGGGTTGGTGAGAATGGGGTGGCTGACAGTTGACTTTTCATGTTACAGTGTGCTTTTTCAGGTACTTTTGTCAGTGTATAGTAAAAAGTGAAAAATCTCTGAAACACGCTACTGTTTCCTTTTGGGCGGGAGTAATCTCCTTACGTCTGGAGAATAGACTAAGTGTTCTGTGCGTATCACTTTGTGCGCATAGCTTTCTGCGTGAAGGACATTTCTTTGCTGCGGGTAGGTGCGTAACCTTCTCGCAGTTAGGACATTGAGTTTCATTTGTAGATTCTCCAGGTGGTCTTGGTATTTCAACATAGTGATCAGTTATGTTGAAGTCAATTCCATCTTGGAGCTTCAGACAAACTAGCTCTCAATGTTCCCCGCCATGCGGGGAGGTTAGTTCCCTTCCGCACGCGCATAAACGATTTAGGATGCACCCGCCTTAGCATCATGCGGGATGGTCAACCCATTAGACAACATAACGTTAAGGTACATGAAAACATAAAGCCAAAACATTCGCGCATGGCGCATATAACATATGCCCACGCTGGTTCTTAACATGGCGCGCTCGCGCAGGGCGCACATAATATGCCCGCGCTGATTAACATGGCGCGCTCGCGCAGGGCGCACATAACAAATGCACGCGCTGATTCTAATATGGCGCGCTCGCGCAGGGCGCACATAACAATTACCTAATATTTAGGTTGATTACTTGGTTTAAGGGATTGGGAATTTACCGGGTGTCACATTCTCTCCCTGTTAAGCAAATTTCGTCCCGAAATTTAGGAGATGTTGCTGGCAGAAGCCATGCTCTGAAAGAGGTGTGGGTATTTCTTGCTTATTTGATCTTCTCTTTCCCAAGTGAATTCAGGCCCACGCCTTGATTTCCATTGAACCTTTACTAACTTGATTTTGCTTCTGCGCAACTTTTGTTCTTTCCAACCGGTTACTGCTATAGGTTCTTCTACGAAGTGCAGCTGTTTGTCGATGTGAATCTCTTCCAACGGCAAAATCAACGTTTCGTCAGATAAGCACTTTTTGAGGTTGGACACATGAAACGTATCATGAACTCCACTGAGTTCGGCGGGTAAACGGAGTTTATAAGCAACCGGACCGATCCTTTCCAGGATCTCAAATGGTCCAATGTAGCGCGGATTCAACTTTCCTCGCTTGCCGAAACGGGGGACTCCTTTCCATGGAGAGACTTTCAAAAGTACTCTATCCCCTACTTGAAACTCCAACGGTTTCCTTCGCACATCTGCGTAGCTCTTCTGTCTGTCGCGCGCTGTCTTAAGGCGATCCCGTATCTGAAAAATCTTGTCTGTTGTTTCTTGGATCAATTCTGGACCAGTCATTTGCTTGTCACCCACTTCAGCCCAGCACAGTGGGGATCTACACTTGCGCCCATACAAAGCTTCAAACGGCGCAGCCTTGAGGCTTGTGTGATAGCTGTTGTTGTAAGAAAATTCAACCAATGGGAGATGAGTATCCCAGCTACCTCCGAAATCGATCGCGCACGCGCGTAGCATATCTTCCAATGTCTGGATTGTTCGCTCGCTTTGCCCATCCGTTTGAGGATGATAAGCTGTACTCATATCAAGGCGAGTACCTAGAGCTCCTTGTAACGATCTCCAAAACCTTGATGTGAACCGACTATCTCTATCAGAAATGATGGACACTGGGACTCCATGTTTTGAAACTACTTCTCAAATATACAATCGGGCTAACTTTTCCATCTTATCGGT